>NC_087211.1:74922875-74981910 GCF_015104395.2 Macrobrachium nipponense | reverse complement strand
ACCCCGCTCACAAGACAACGGCGTCTTCGACATAACGCGGAAATTTTTGGGGCGAAAAATACCGCTTTAGAGAATGTCTGGGAAGAGATAGCTAGTATCATCTATTAAGGTATGGTGGGGTGCCACGTTAGCGTCTGTACATACAATTACACGAGAGTAAATACGGCGTCCTTTTACGCCCCAGGAACATTTTCTCTGTCAATTTTTTTTCATTTACCGTTTGAGGGTGAGGTTGGCGCGAGATGGGTTATTGATTTTGGGATGAGAGGCGCCGAGGCGGGATATGGGCTATGGGAAGTGCTCAAAGATGCTTCCCTGGTGACCGTTAGAACGTTGGGATGTGGAAGTACCTTTAGGTAAAGTTATTTTTTATTCGAGAGGTTTTGTTGTGGTCTCTTCAATCTTAACGGGGAATTATTAGGGTAAAACATCAAAGCAGGCCACGCAGGCCAGCTACCATCAGTGCAAGCCACCTCCGAAAAAGTACATTATAACGCGTCCTGACAACCCGAGATGGGCATCAGTCGCGACTTGTTGTTGGTGAGAAACGGAGCTAAAGACCTCTACTCTCCTTTCGAAGTAAGTATTTTCCCCAAAGTTAGAAATTATGGCCAAATTTTAAGATTTAAACAGATTTAAAAACAGAGGGTACTGAAAATGGCGCCCACGGCAGTGGAAATCTCACCAAAAGCTTTAGAATTTTTATTTTCTTACAACTAAAAATGTTTCGAAGATTGACGCCATCTCGATGTTTACGGAGTAGCTTGTGTCAATAAACTAACCATTTTCCTGTGATAAATCCGCACACCACTTGTACCCACAGACGCTGGAGCACTTTTTATCACAACAATCGAAACACGATTTCTCATCAACAACAACAGCCAGGCGTAAACAGCTGTTGGGGTAGAAGATGACGAGAAGCGTTCTCTTGGCTAATTTTTAAATAAAGTAGTAAAACATCAATATTTACATATTTATGATGATTAATTTGAAAATATTCGTTATTGAAAAGTAACTCGCCTCTGACTCAAATTTAAGTATTATTTTTCTGAATTAGAACGTTCTTTCAAGTTCTGTATTATGACGTCACGACATCTTGACTTTCGTACCTATTGTAAATAATTGCTATACTCAACTGTCATTGCAGAACAGTTTACCAGTTATTCGTGCAGATGTTATCAGCTATACATGTAATTGTTATAATCGTAATGCGCATATATATCTTTATTATTTACTTTTTGGATTATGAAGATGTTTTACTGCTGGATTATCGCCGTAGTGTGACGCAATCGTTTCGGTCCATGGGCCTCTGTCTGTTTTCGCACCATAAGAAATGAAATTATGGGGCCGAATTTGCAATGACCAGAAAGTCGTTTAAAAGAGGAAAGTTAGCATTGAGGGGCATATGTTTTGACTGAGAAAAAATACAAATTTATTCAATAGCTAGCTTGTAAAAAATACTTGGTTATAAAAACTTGATTGACAACTAAGCAGCATGTCTACTATGGGTTTCAGAGACAGTGCAAGCACGTTTTTGGGCAATACCTATTTCTGGTAACGAACACTCGTAACAGAACGAGATTTTGCTATAGTGCATTTACACCCAGTGCCGTAATTTATAAGGGTATCGTGAATCACTAATCGTAAGAATAACGACACTTGTCCTTGTACCAAGAGACAAAAACTCCATTATGCAGAAATGGATACGAACACGCGTATAAAGCTCCACCTACCCTCTCCCCCCCCACCCCCCCACCCCCTCCACCGCCATCCCTTTTCTTCTTCGTTCCTCCGCCTTCCTTTCTCTCTCTCTCTCTGTTGCCATTCGGTATGTGTTGACCCTCCAAACTGGGTATAAGACTACACAAAACAAAAACGTTGTTGGAAATGTGAAATTAGGCTAGTATTGGAAGTATATATACATAAATATTAAAGCAATTTTATCATTATTGCATTACTATGACAACTAGAATTCATGGAAACAGTTTATAATAATGGAACGGTCGATGTGTGAAGCCTCCACTAATGTGGCAACGATGATTTTGCCATTCTAGCATGCAAACATTAAAGCATGCAAAACATTAAAGGTTACATTTATTTCTGGCATACGATTATTTAAGAAATTCAAAAATACTAATAAAGACTGAATCAATGAAAAGTGCTAGCAAAAACAAAAAGCAAAAAAAAAAAAAAAAAAAAACAAAAAAAAAAAAAAAAAAAAAAAGTAGTCGTTCCTCTATGCACTGTTCCGTATTCGTTCCTCTATGGTTTCGGCAGCCAGATGTACGAAAACGTTAGAAACATTTTGATTTTATCTACGTTAGAAATATCTGTAATTTTCGGGGTAATTTGGTTTGCTAAAAAGGGATAATATACATGAATTAAATCAAAATTTTTAAATAACATGTAAATTTAAACTAAATAACGAGTAAAGTAAACAGTTTAGGGATAAAAACTTTGCAGTTTCGTCGTCTGTCGTCGTCTGTCGTCGTCTGCTGTTTGTAATTGTGTTTTTATGGCGCGCGCGCTTAGAAACCAGGAACAGCAACGGGTTTAAAGTGCAATGTGGAGTGAACTGAGACCAAAATGTGTATAATAACATTCAAATAAGCACTGTGGAGTTTCAGTTGTGATGGCAGTAAGGATAAAAACCGCCGATTACAAGGTAAGAATGAATTCAGTTCCAACCATAACCCCGGGAATAACAAGTTTCATACTTTCACTAATATAGGCACAAAATGGTTGTTTTATTGTGCTGATTACAACTGCAACAATCTTGAGTAAGATCAATAAAAACGTTACATACATACGCTAACATTGTTCAAATGAGTGCTGGAAGGCTGGGGAAAAGATGGTGTCCGTCACTGATGAGAAACCGTCCATGAAAAAAGTAGAGCCGCCATATTGGATTTCAAAACTGCCTTGAAAACATATTTTACGAAGAGCTCACATGCTTATTTTAGTTCGTATGGGGCTTTCATATATCACAATATGTTGACGAAACTTCAGTCTTTTAAATGGTATGCTTAGAGTTGCAATTGTATTCAGTTTCACCAATTAAATATCGAGTGAATAAGACCCGTCCCCACGTGATGAGGGTTGGCCTGAACTGATGTTTCCCCCCATATCTGTGGTACCTAGTCTTAATGCCTGCAACCCTGAATCTTAAGATGGGAATTAGTGGTGAAGTGTGTTAAGGGCTAGTGTAGCATACATTAATGATTACCTAAGCCCAGCCCTAAGTGTGTGACTTTATTGAAAGTTTACTTCAATTAATATTGACTGGCAATCAAATGCTAAATTGAAGCTTGCAGTCATTGTAGCAGATTAGGCTTCATGTAGAAATTGATTAACTGCCTTGACTCTTGTGTCCAGTATAATGGAAAGGCTTTAGCTGTATATTTTGTAGATAACCCAGATTTTTCATTACTTAATGGTATTTCTACATAGGGTAGAACATCACAGCAGGCCAAGCCAGGCCACCTACAATCAATGCAAGCCACCCTCCGAAAAAGTACATTATAACGCGTCCTGACACCCGAGATGGACATCAGTCGCGACTTGTTGTTGGTGAGAAACGGAGCTAAAGACCTCTACTCTCCTTTCGAAGTAAGTATTTTCTCCAAAGTTAGAAATTAAGGCCAAATTTTAAGATTTAAACAGAGGGTACTGAAAATGGCGCCCACGGCAGTGGAAATCTCACCAAAACGCTTTAGAAATTTTTACTTACAACTAAAAATGTTTCGAAGATTGACGCCATCTCGATGTTTACGGAGTCGCTTGGGAGCACTTACAGATTAGCGGGCCCACTCGACCGCCGACCGAAATCGGCGGAAGAACACCAAAACCAATATGGCGGCGATACCAAAACAACAACAAACAAAGTAGGGAGCTACTACATATCCGCGACGATCGATTTATGTGTGCTGTCAGAAAGGCCGTGGCGGAACGGCGCTTCGCGCCTTATCCGCAAAATTTAAAGATTCTTGGCAGGCACGGCATGTTCTGGCAAGAGGTAATGTTGCGCTGCGCGCGCTAACCACAGGGGTTACAGTAAGGCTACTTACCGTGGCGGATGGATTTGGGTGTCGCGATACCAAAACAACAACAAACAAAGTAGGGAGCAACTGGCCCGGTAAGTGTAAAAACAAACAACCCGTCGCTTGTGTCAACAAACTTTCCATTTCCTGTGATAATCCGCACACACTTGTACCCACAGACTCTGGAGCACTTTTTATCACAACAATCGAAACACGATTTCTCACCAACAACAAGCCAGGCGTAAACAGCTGTTTGGGTAGAAGATGACCGAGAAGCGTGCTCTTGGCTAATTTTTAAATAAGTAGTAAAACAATATTTTGACATATTTTTTATGATGATTAATTTGAAAATATTCGTTATTGAAAAAGTAACTCGACTCTGACTCAAATTTAAGTAATTATTTTCTGAATTAGAACGTTCTTTCAAGTTCTGTATTATGACGTCACGACATCTTGACTTTCGTACCTATTGTAAATAATTGCTATACTCAACTGTCATTGCAGAACAGTTTACCAGTTATTCATGCAGATTGTTATCAGCTATACATGTAATTGTTATAATCGTAATGCGCATATATATCTTTATTATTTACTTTTTGGATATATGAAGATGTTTTTTACTGCTGGATTATCGCCGTAATGTGACGCAATCGTTTTCGGTCCATGGGCCTCTGTCTGTTTTCGCACCATAAGAAATTATGGGGCCGAATTTGCAATGACCAGAAAGTCGTTAAAAGAGGAAAGTTAGCATTGAGGGGCATATGTTTTGACTGAGAAAAAATTTATTCAATAGCTAGCTTGTAAAAAATACTTGGTTATAAAAACTTGATTGACAACTAGGCAGCATGTCTACTATGGGTTTCAGAGACAGTGCAAGCACGTTTTTGGGCAATACCTATTTCTGTAACGAACACTCGTAACAGAACGAGATTTTTCTTTAGTGCATTACCCCCAGTGCCGTAATTTATAAGGGTATCGTGAATCACTAATCGTAAAGAATAACGACACTTGTCCTTGTACCAAGAGACAAAAAACTCCATTATGCAGAAAATGGATAACGAACACGCGTAAATAAAGCTCCACCTACCCTCTCCCCCCCCCTCCCCCCCCCCCCTCCTCCACCGCCATCCCTTTTCTTCTTCGTTCCTCCGCCTTCCTTTCTCCTCTCCCCTCTCTCTCTCCTTTCCCTCTCTCTCGTCTCTCTCTCTCTCTCTCTCTGTTGCCATTCGGCATGTGTTGACCCTCCAAACTGGGTATAAGACTATACACAAAACGTTGAAATTGGTGAAATTAGGCTATGTATTGGAAGTATATACATAAATATTACAGCAATTTTATCATTATTGCATTACTATGACAACTTGAATTCATGAAAACAGTTTGTAACCTGTTAAGCGTCACCCACGTAATAATACGTTTACCGCGATCTACTCGGTAGCGCCTTCAACGGGATATTACGTTCAAGACTTTAACTGTGCTTGTCAAGCCGTCAGCCCCGTAATAATACGTTTACTCGTATAGAAAGTGTAGGAACATCATTTGGTAACACTCAGCACATGGGAAACTTATTTCCAGGCCTGGCAACTCTTTCTTGGTGGTCGCTTATGCTAGAAAACTGCCTGTCCCTGTTGGTTTTCTTTCAATACGCTTCGGGCGTTTATCGAGACAAATTGGATTTCGCGTCTTTCACAATGAATGTCCCAAAGAGGAGGCATATTTCTTCAGGTGAGATCAATCAATACTAGATGAGGAGTGTGATATTGATACCTATTTGATGATGAGAGCTCTAGTTCTGAATCCTCCAGTGATGATACAAACTTTTCTTCCAATTGCGGGAGTGAAGATGACTTTTCTTGTTCCGAGTGACTGGACTTCCGAGAGAGAGAGAGAGAGAGAGAGAGAGAGAGAGAGAGAGAGAGAGAGAGAGAGAGAGAGAGAGAATTTCCTACAGTTAATTACAGTATGAATAACAAGCATAAAAATCAATATTAACTGACTTAACATCAGTGCTAAAAACTATCATCAGTGCTAGAAAAACTACATCAGTGCTATGATCGTGATTACAAAAAAAGCCGTGACGGTACGTTAGCAGCGAGCTTATCAGGGGCGGGACGCTTAACAGGATAATAATGGGGAACGGCCGTATGTGTGAAGCCTCCACTATGTGGCAAACGATGATTTTGCCTTCTTGCAATGCAAACATTAAAGGTTACATTTATTTCTGGCATACGATTTTATTAAAGAATTCAAAATACTAATAAAGACCTGAAATCAATGAAAGTGCTAGCAAAAACAAAAAAGCAAAAAAAAAAAAAAAAAATAAAAAAAAAAAAAAAAAAAACGTAGTCGTTCCTCTGCACTTTTCCGTATTCGTTCCTCTATGGTTTTCGGCAGCCAGATGTACGAAAACGTTAGAAACATTTGATTTTATCTACTTTAGAAATATCTGTAATTTTTCGGGGTAATTTGGTTGCAAAAAAGGGATAATATACATGAATTAAATCAAAATTTTTTAAATAACAAAGTAAATTTAAACTAAATAACGAGTAAAGTAAACAGTTTAGGGAATAAAACTTTGCAGTTTCGTCGTCTGTCGTCGTCTGCTGTTCGAATTGTGTTTATGGCGCGCGCGCTTAGAAACCAGGAACAGCAATGGGTTTAAAGTGCAATGTGGAGTGAACTGAGACCAAAATGTGTATAATAACAATCAAATAAGCACTGTGGAGTTTCAGTTGTGATGGCAGTAAGGATAAAAACCGCCGATTACAAGGTAAGAATGAATTCAGTTCCAACCATAACCCCGGGAATAACAAGTTTCATACTTTCACTAATATAGGCAACAAAATGTTGTTTTATTGTGCTGATTACAACTGCAATCTTGAGTAAGATCAATAAACGTTACATACATACGCTAACATTGTTCAAATGAGTGCTGGGAAGGCTGGGGAAAGATGGTGGCCGTCACTGATGAGAACCGTCCATGCAAAACGTAGCCGCCATATTGGATTTAAAAACTGCCTTGAAAACATATTTTACGAAGAGCTCACATGCTTATTTTAGTTCGTATGGGGCTTTCATATATCACAATATGTTGACGAAACTTCAGTCTTTTAAATGGTATGCTTAGAGTTGCAATTGTATTCATGTTTCACCAATTAAATATCGAGTGAATAAGACCCGTCTACCGTGATGAGGGTTGGCCTGTCGTGATGTTTCCCCCTAATTACAGAGCCCTGGTTATTGACGGGTTCCTTTCCTTGGGGGGTTGACGGTAACCAAAATTCAAAAGTACAGGCCTCAACCACCTCATGGTGTCCTAGACTGGTTAACAATGCTTTAGACAGTCACAGCCAGATATTTTGCCCTGATACGTAATAACTTTGGTGAAAATAGGGAATTTCATATACCTAGTCATTTAGTATTGCCTGCATGGTAGTTCTACCTTACACATTTTTAATGTCTTGTAAATCTTGGCCTAGAATGAGAGAGAGAGAGAGAAAAAAGTCACCTCATTAAGAATGCTAATGTTTCCACCATCTTGTTATTCGTCATATCTTCTAGTTGAAAAAGTTGAAAAGGAAAAGAGGATGTCAAAAGTATTGTTAGTAACATTATGACAGTAAATTTAGTCTCTCGTATTAGCTAATTTTGAGTGATGTCAACAGCCTCACCAGCCATTCAGATTACTCTTGAACAGAAAAGATGCCAGATTTCTATTCATCAATGGCATAAAAGTAACATAATTTTGAACCTTCCATTAGGGGTGGGGTTTGTCTTGGAGAGTCTTTCATATCCTGAAGTTACAACGTTCGAAGATTTATATGTGTGTATTTTGTAAATTTTGGTGATAATGCCTTTTGATGATGATGCTTATTCTTTTCATCAAGTAGTGATATTGAGACAACTATTGTGTCACTGAGGATAGTAATATTTGTTTAAAAGTTATGAACTGGATATTGGTACGGTAGCCATATCCCTGATTGCGATAGATATTGGTACGGCTGGAATTGCGCATGCATGAACCCTCAGGCATATCAGTGACAGCAAGAAAATGACCTAGTAATGTGAACCGTGTAATAATACATCAGTTTTTGCTGAAAAACAGATGTTTTCAGGTTTCAACAAGCTGAAAAAGGCAATAAACATCTACAAAGAGTCAAACTTCCAGAAATTGTATATCCGTAGGTCACGAAGGATCGAATCGGCCCTGAAAAGAGCTTCGAAGAGGAGATTCAAAGAAGATTTGAAGCTTGGCAAGTAAGATGGTGCAGCAGTCAGTAGTGTGTTCAATATGGGAAACATGCTGTTAATATAGACCTTATTTGGATTATTATGTACGATTGATTAGGCCGTTTACCAGAGGATCGACTTTGGCAGGTTTCCTTACTACCATGAATACAGCAGAGCACGATTTGTGTGTACTTCAAGTCTTCTTTGACTCTCCTCTTCAGAGCTCTTTTCAGGGCTGATTCGATCGTTCGTGACCTACGGATATATAACTTCTGGAAGTTTGAATCTTTGTAGACGTCTATTGCTTTTTTCAGCTCTTTGAAACCTGAAAACATCTTTTTCAGCGAAAACTGATGTATTGTTACACGGTTCAGAGGGGATTCAAAGAATTGAAGTACGCAGATAGATTAGTTTAGTTTCATTTTTCATGCATATATTCAAAATCTAAGTATGTTTAATATTATTTTGATTTTTTATATTTTCATTTACTGTCAAAATGCATTGGTGATGACAGTATGGTGCTTCACTTTGACATTTTGAATTGAACATGTTCAGTGAAACAATTCAGTTCGACTATTATTACTACTGTCGCTGATCTTCTAGTGCTGTACCTATAGCTCTTAGCAACAGTGTACGGCAACTGCTGCTTGATTAGCAAACTGCTGTACCTACAGCAAGTCAGTAGCGCAATATGGCACCACTGACGTACCCCCACTACACTATGTTATTTGTATGGCAGGAAGTCTGAAATTGATGCATGCACAATTCACTGCCGTACCAATATCTATCGCAATCAGGGATACGGCTGCCGTACCAATTCCTGTGGCTAAAAGTTATTGTGCATGTCAGTTAACATACACAGATACTGACTCAACCATAGCTAAGGAGTATAATATTGCCATGAAAAAATTTGAAATTATCTCAGAATGTACTTCATAAAGCATTCCAAAACTAAAATGTGTGTGTTTTTTTCTTTTTTGAAAAAGTTTTCTTTCAAAAAAACATTCTTTTTAAATGCCCCACACAAGAACTTGCCCTATATCCACCCTTGTCCCCTCTTTAAGGGGGCCGGCTGGCTAATACCGTTTTTTAACGACAGGACTTTGACATTCATACCACTTAACCCCTTCTTTACCGGGTGGGTGAGCAGAATGTAAACATTGCGTTCGCTGCCGAACTGAATCTCTCGGTAGTGACTCCAGTTTGGAGGGGTGCCGATCGTAAAAATATTTGCCAAAAATACACTAATCAAGACAGGCTAATGAAATTATCAGGTATTATTAGCACTATAATAACGCATATTCTCTGTTAGTTTTATCATCCTACAGGGAAAATAAATGATTTTATGAAAAAAAATGTGAAACTCAGTGTCCCTTGTACAAGGGACACTGGTAGTCGGTGAGAAAACTACGGTCTTGAATAGAAATTCGGTCTTACAGTGTGTTGGTATATCGCACCTGGAACATGCACATAAAGTATTATCAAAATAGAACAGTAAATAAGCACGTAATAACAAAAAAAAGAGCAAAAACTAAAGCGAAAGCCCCGCCAATAAATATGGAAATCGCAAATTTTATAGTATATCTTTCAAAAATTGGTCGATGTCATTTTCTACATTTTCTAAGATTAGTTTCATCACAGAAAACTTTAGGGGCATCAGGGGTATCTAAACTAATTTTTCAAGTTTCTTGTCCTCAGAAAAAATCGCTTTTTCGCTTTTTCTCTGGTTTGGTTTTTTATATAAGTTACTATAAGGCTTTATTTCTACCTTCATTTATCTGGTGCTCATATCTTTTATTTGTAAAATGTAATAAGTGAATAAATAAATAAATACAGTAAATGATGATACAACTGGTTTGTTCCGACACGGCATACAAACCTTCGGTCCTTTTACAATAGGAAGGTACTAGCGGCAGCTGGATAGGTCGTAAGCTTTCGAACAAGGGGTTCGGTAGTTAACTGCTTGTCCGACAGGCGCGCGCCGCGCGACTGTAGGTAAACAAACCACTTTGCTTTCGGCCTGCTGGCGTGTGGACGTGTATCATCGCTCTCTGCCCGCTTCATCGTCGTTTGCTTTCGCATGGTTGTGTTTTTCCTTTTTCTTTTTCTATTTATCTAGTGAAACTGAATTGTAAGTACAATCATTTCATATTTATTTCCATTGAATTCAAGTGTGAATTAAAGGATCTTGGTTTCACCACGCCCTCCGATTACCCGAGTGCCGGGACTGAAGGGCGTAAGTGCGGGAATTCATTTTCCCAGGAATGATCCTCGTATTGTGTATGCTCGGTGCCGAGGGCGGGAGCGCTCGCTCCGAGCGTATATTTGGGTTGGAAATGTGTAGATGAAAATCGTAAGTAAGTGCTCTTTTCATTTATTTTTTTTTTGACCTGTATGCCCGTTGCCGAGCGAATGCGCTCGGCACGGAAACTTATTCTGTATGGAAGTGGAATCGCAAGTACAGTATTCTTTTTCATTTTCATATATTTATTTTGATTGTAGCAATACTCATTTTGGATCAGTTTCCGAGCTTACCCGGAAATTGATCCTTTCCCCTTTTTATTTGAATGAAGTGAAATCGCAAGTGCAGTTCTTTTTCATTTTCATTTTTTATTGAGATTGCATTGTTTACTGGGATCAATGTTTCCGCTATTTCCCGGGAATTGATCCTTCCCCTTTTTATTTGTATGAAGTGAAATCGCAAGCGCAGTATTCTTTTTCATTTTCATTTTTTTTTTGATTGCATCAATTCATTATGGATCAAGGTTTCCATAAACCTTGATCCATAAAGGTAAGGAATGGATCCTTTTACCCTTGCACTCGGTACCGAGGGCGCAAATGCGCTCGATCCGAGCCCTTATTCATTGTAAAGTGAATCGTAATGCAAGATGCATTTTCATTTTATTCCTTATTATTGATTGCATCAATATTTATTTGGTTCAAGTTCCGCTCAGTCAGGGAATTGATCCTTATGCCCTTGCATTCGGGCCGATGGCACGATTGCTCTCGGGTTTTTATATTGTTGTTGGGTACATGGGTGCTGTGCGGGGGGGGGGGGGGGAACGAGAACCCCCCCCCCCCCCCGCTCAGCTCCCACAGATGGCCCTTCCCCTTGGGGGGGGGGAGGTTATCGGCGTTCTTCTCCTCGCCCGATCCGTCGAGCGCGGGGGAGGGCGCTCGGTTCCCGATGTACAATTGTATTCGGGGTCTTCCACTCGTTCGGAGAGGGCTCACCCCCCCCCGCGCGAGGGGACTTCCCCCCCACTAATCGCTACTACTGTTATTTCCGCTACTGCCACGAGGGTGGACCTTGGTGAGGTATGGGCGTCCTTCATTTGCAGGGCGTGCTAGTGTCCAGGGGCTGCGGTTCTATGTCCTGGGCCTACTGCGGTCACCCATGGAGTGGTGACCACGCAACCAGGTGACGACGTCCCTCCTCACCTGGTGTACTCGCCTCACGTGGTGACAGTCTTGCCTACAGCCGCTGTGAAGTGCCGTTCGCCGTACCGAGAGGGGGGCGTGCCGCCGCCGCTCGTGGTTGCCGCGCTGCAGCGACCACACTTCCGCTGCCTAGAGCTCGCCCCTGGGACCTGCCGCCGGTACCAGGATGTTGCTGGCTGCTGCTCCACTTCCTGTGTTTCCGGTGCTGCCTGCCGTACCTGCCGATTCTGGGCTGACTGTCCATGCAGTTGCTGCGCTGGCTGTCCCTACCGTTTGCTGCGCTGGCTGTCCCTGCCGTTTGCTGCGCTGGCTGTCCCTGCCATTGCTGCGCTGGCTGTCCCTGCCGTTGCTGCGCTGGCTGTCCCCTACCGATGCTGTGCTGGCTGTGCCTGCTGTTCCTGAGATGCCCATACCTGCTGATGTCGTCCCTGTTCGTGGTGGTACTACCCCAGACTTTGGTCGGTCTGTACAGGTGCGTCCGGGCCCTGTGGCTTCGGCTACAGCAGCCCGGCTCCGCCCTGGATAGCAGATCTTACGTCTGTCCTGAGGAAGCTGACGAAGAAGAGGAGAAGGGGAAGGTGTCGTCGTCGTCGTCTTCATCTTCTTCATCGTCGTCGGCTGCCGCCTCTTCCCCTTCGACTTCTAAGGCTTCACAGCTGAGGAAGAAGAAGGTTGCCTCCTCCCTCCTAGAAGTCTCCCTCGGGAGCTTCTCGGGACCCGTCGCTCACCTCGGTGGGAACGGGAGGGTTTCCTTCCGCTGGTCCTCCTGCCTCCTTCGGGAGCGGGGGCCCGTCTCTTCTTCCGCAAGGAAGAAGACTACGGGGACCAGAGGGGGTTAACCGGCTAACACCGGTACTTCCTCGCCTGGTGTCAGTGGTTCTGCCACTGCATCAGGGTCCGTCTCGGCCTCGTCGTTCGCGGGAGGTACCGAGTGTACGGTCGCCTACCAGCGACCGTGCAGCCAGGAACCAGACCTCTGAGTCCGCTCAGCGTCAGGTTTCACGGCACGGGGCGGAAGACTGGTGACAGCCGCTCACGTGACTCTCACCAGACCAGCTCTCACTCTCGCGGCGAACAGCTGGCTACCCGGGGACGTGACGGTCCACGACCGGCCACGGGCTGAGGCTGGGAAGAGGTCCTCCCGTTCGCCCGGTGCCAGCCACGGCTGGAACCAGCGACGTGACGTGCTGTGAGGACAAGCACGGTCTCACTGTGACAGTGGAGCCTGCAGGTCGCCTGACCGTCGCTCTCACAGAGAGCGATCGGGTATGGCAACCAGCACCAGCTCTTCTGACTCTCGAGATCGGGGCCGCTGTGCTCAGGTCCAGCCGTTCTCCAGCAGCAGACGGTTCGACCAGGCCTGCAGCTCGATCGCCACCAGCGTGTTGACGATCGCCTGCAGCCCTCCAAGCCTGCTGGTTCTGCCAGCGAGCGAGGAGGGAGCGTCAGGTCTGCCTCTCCCGTACCTTCAACCTCCTCGGGTTACACCGGGAGGAGCGAGGTTTGAGGAGTGATCGTGAGGGGTGCGCCCCTCATGATCCCACCACGACGCCCTACGTGCCAGGCACGGTTTCTTGGACCGGCCAGGACGTATGCGCAAGTGGATTGGGGAAGACCGAGAGTGCTGTCGCTGTTCCCCTTCTTAGGAGGAAGGTTCTCGGAATATGCTCTTGTTCGAAGGGCTTAACGGTCCCACTCTGCAAGATGCTGTGATTCCGAGATCTAGAGGAACTTTTGCCGAGGTTATGGCGCTGATTCGTCAGCACAACGACCTCGGGGAAGGATCGCCACTCCCACCAGCAGAGCCACGTCTCGGCTCGAGTCGTTTTGGGGCCCGAGAAGGAACCCAAATCGACGGTGGGTCTGCCGCGATCGGAGCTTGCCGACTGTGTTGAACCAGGTAGTCTCTCGTCTCCGGACAAGAAGGCTCTCTCAGTTTCTGGCCGGTCGAACAAGCTACCTCACTTCCTCTACTGCGACAGAGGCGTTTCTACGTGTCTTCGGACACCGTAGTTGAATACCCTTCGGTCCTCCTGAGGTTTCGACCTCGACGAGGACTGGAATGAGTCGGAGGATGGTATCGGCTCTCTCCTGTCAGGTGTCGATCAGCCCCACCCAGACGACGTTCACAGTGGCGGCAGACCCTTACCTACAGTATGAGTTCGTAACCCTCCTCGGGGGAAAACGTTTTTCTCCTGACGATACGTTTTCCCAGGCTCTGAGAGGCCATCGCCGTAAGGCGATGGCTGCTCCTTTTCTTCTCCAAGCTACGGGAATCGAGAGGACCACCAGCCGATATCGTTTGACGAATTCGGTGGGGGGTTTCGCAGAGTGCTTAGAATTCTACGGAATTTCTAGCGCACTCAGAGTGTTTCGAGTTTTTTTACGATCTCAAACACTTAGGCGAGACCACGGTCCAAAGTGAGCGAGAATCCCCGATAATTGTTACAAACGATAATCGGGAACCTCGCTTATGCTCGAATTCCTGTAATTTCTAGCATTTGGAAGAAGACTGCTGCTGGAAGAAGAGTATCTCACAGTAGGCGTTTAACCTGGAATAGAGAAAGAACGGACGGGAACTTCCAGTTTGGCTTGAACTTTCGTCTTCGGTATTCTGTTCACCATTGAAGCTTTCCTTTGGGAAAGACTTCTCCTTCACTCTCTTGACTAGAGAACGAAGGTGGTCGATCTCCAATCCTTATTCTCATTCCTCGAGGGGAAAAGAATTTAGGATGGAGGTCGTGGTACAGAACCTACAAATATACTACGTATATTACCCTCGCGACATGATTCTTTTAACAGTTGAATTGTCCGGGGGGTAGGCGCATACCGTAGTTAACTCTACGGTTTGTGACCGAGACGAATTGTATCTTAATTGAACTGCAACTCGGGTTGCCTGCAACCTCCCACAGCAGTTATCAGTTTCGATTTTTAGATACTTGGTATTGTCATGACACACCAAATCAGCTTTTGTATTTACCGAAATCCGTTTCGGTTAAATATAATTGCTCGAGCGTATTCTTTATGCTCGATGGTTCTAGCCGAACGCATTCCTTCGTGGAATAATGGATTACCTGGCAACTCAGGATGACGAGTCACCGAGAGCTACTGCGTATTGAACTGCCTGATAGCGGCTCAGTATCAGCTAGGTCTCGGAGATGCACGGTCGGTTACGTCTCTCTCTCCCTGGTTTGATTGACTACCGAACCGTATCTCTGCCCAACAATCATGGACTTAGGTCTCTGATTAACGGGGATTCTCGCAATAATGAAGGACCATCTACTGCTGTGACGCTCGATTTCATCGCCTTCGACATTGCGAGAATTTTCAACAGAGATATCTCTTGGACTCTTTCATCTTTCTGTTTACCGCACGGTAACAGAAGTCTGTACTAGTCAACCGCTTCATCGCACCGCGATAATGCGAATGATTTTGCAGACATCTGAGTTTGTCTTCAAAATATCTCGTATTCGTAGGTGTGCAATTATTCATTGCTCGCCCCGAATTAACAGATATGTCAGAAGACATCGCCTACTCTCCGACCTGACAGCTCTACTTCCAATGTTCAGCCCATGAGAAGCAGTTCTTCAGGCAGTATTTCCCTGTCTTCATTACTGAAAAGCGCTCCGCTTTTATTGCAACTACGATCCTCACCGGACAGCAATGAATAGCGGTTAGCGTTCTCGTCTTTGTAAGCACAGGTTCAGAATCTTGAGAATCCTGCTCTCGGTTCAGCTGTGAAGAAGTAGGTTGCATTTTCTGTACACCTTCGTCTTCACGACACATGTTGTTTCTCCTTAGCCGAGAATCAACTATACTATGAGTTATCTTGCCATCAAGGGACCTCGGTCTCTAGAAAGGCAAGTGACTTTCGCCTCTGTTTGGGCACATGCCTTAAGAGAGTCATCACCTTGCCTTCTGCATCGGTGACGAACAAATTATTTGTTTAGTCTCTTGCATAACCCTCCCTTTAAGGCGAAGGTCACGTGACTTGCTCGGGTGCTTGGACAACTTGCCTCCTACCGAACGCAGTCAGTCGGCAGCTGTCAGAGCTCCCAAGTCTGTTACGAACTTCGCTGTGGACTTAGTTCGGTTGTTCCATAACAATCTTTTCTTCGTCCTAACGGCTTGTCACAGTACCCATACCATCGACACCCAACATTGAGTGTCGGTGTCCTATCCACTACCGAGAACACAATTCGCTGCAGACGGATAGACCAGTATGGGTACAGGACATCACCGAAGTTGAGAAAGTGGGATAGGTCATACGACCATTCCCTTCTTTTCCTCTGAGGTAATTGCATGACTTTTACTGCGAAGTCAAGCATCCAGGGGATGGGGATTCGTGACGCTCGATTTCGTACCGAATTCGTAGCGAAGACTCTGAACCCTTCGGTTCCTGACGATCGGTTAGAGTCCTTCACAATCCCCTCCTAATGGACTTCACCGCCTTCGATGCGAAGGAGATGCTGCTTTGTCCTGTGAAAGCGCGACCGCGCTTTCTGAAGAAACTCGACATCCCAGGCTGAGTGTTGAAGACTCTTCGTCAGCACCAAGATGACCTAGAAGTACACTCCCTCGAGTTACACAAGAACTCTCTGGGCGCAGGTACTGAAGGCAGGGGTCTGGTACAACCAGACCACCGGCACCTCCTTCTACCCTTTTGGATATTGCCCACAGGTCCTTGGATCGTTTTCCTTAGGACCCCGTGGTGGCTGCTCAACACGTTGTCTAGCTAACCCAGACCCTAGCAGGCTGAACAGCATCGAGTCCTGGTGTGACTGTAAGAATAGATAAGTGAATGAGAGAGTGACTGGCTTCTCTTCCTATCTTTTTCTCCCCCTCTACCTGTGGGTAGAGGGATACGGTCATCACCTTGCTGGATAAGGACGAGATGCCGGTGAGCTACTCGACAGAGCCCCATCCTATCCCTTTCACTAGGGATGGGAGCGAATATCCACCACTTCCTCCTACAAGGGGGGGGAAGTGGATGCCAACAAGAGACAAACCATAACTTTATGTTGCCTCTTGCAAATAGGAACTTGTTCTTGTTGCTGGTACGAAGAGATACGCTTGCCTCTCTCTTAGTACTTGGTCCAGAGGTCTGACCATTGATCCTGCGGTGCACACCCCGATCAATCGGACAGAGGCTTGGATCCCTCCCTCGCTCTTACGACCAGGGAGGCATTCCAAGGTTGGGCGAACACAGTCTGTTCACAAAAGACTCAGATTCCTCCCACCAAGAAGTGAGTCTTCCTATTGTAAAAGGACGAAGGTTTGTATGCCTTGTCGAACAAATGACAATTTGTCAAAATTGCATTTTTCCTAACAAATATACAAAACCTGAAGGTCCTTTTACACATAGCCCCACCTCATGCCACCCCTCACTCTGCAGTTTTTGCTTGGGCCAAAAGCAAAAGTGATTTGTTTACCTACCAGTCGCGCGCGCGCGCCTGTCGGACAAGCAGTTAACTACCGAACCCCTTGTTCGAAAGCTTACGACCTATCCAGCTGCCGCTAGTACCTTCCTATTGTAAAAGGACCTCAGGTTTGTATAGTTAGGAAAAATGCAATTTTGGACAAATTGTCATTTTTTACTTGGGTAGAAGTTATTACATGTTTACGCTTGTCTGGTTTTGTGATTTTTTGTTGAGACGCAGTTCATCTGTCACCTACACACTACTATAAGCAGTAATCATATTTTTTTGGGTTCATCATACGTCTGGCATCGTGTCATACTGTTTATTTTGCTCCAAACTCTTCAAACCGAAATTACAGAATGATTGGAAGTCCCTATCTGAAAAGAGGAGTTTTGGTGGTACTATGCGTACCACCTTTATGCACCCGGTGCGGTGTAGTAGACTTGAATGGTGGTACCCACCTACCTCCAAACAAACTTTCGGTAATGAAGAGGTTAATAAGGTGACCTGGGACGTCTCCAAACTGCATATGATTTTCGCCTCTGACCTTCGGTTTGGGACGCCAGGGCAATTTATCCTGAAAATAACCATTTTTCAAATTCTATCTCCTCCCTTGATATTTAATATTAAGACCTGGGATTACTACCATATATAGATCTGATGTAGACCTCCAATCAAATGGAGTTTTGTTCATGAAACTTACCTGTCAGATATATATATAGCTGTATTTTCTGAAGTCCGACAGAATTTTAAAAACTTCCGACACACGCAGTGGTCGGCCAGGTGGTTAGTACCCATTCCCGCCGCTGGGAGGCGGGTATCAGGAACCATTCCCATTTTCTATTCATAATTTTTCTGTCGCCGGTGCTGGAAACACCTGTTTCCAGTACCTCCGTCTTAGATTTTGGAAACTTCATTGCCGCTAAGTATCCTAATTGTCTTTAAATTTATTTACTTGGATTTGTGGCTAGACATACGCTATCTTAAATTGATTTGAATTTGATTCATTTTTGCATATCTGAATCTAGTTAGGCTAGTTTCAGAGGGTGTTGTCTGCAAAGATAGGGTGTGGCTACCGAAAGCTTCGGTAGATCCGCACTTGGTATGCACGAGGGGTATGAGTCTTGCTTCTTTGTTGAGATTTGTCATGTGAGGAGTGTGAGACTTTGTCTAATTCCGTAAGGAAGACGTATGATTCGTATGTACGCAATTAATTAGTAAACATGTCTAATTCCATAAGGAAAACGTATGATTCGTATGTACGCAATTAATCAGTAAACAAAAGTCAGGGTAGTGAACCTGCTAACCTTCCTGTAGACTTTTTTTACTAATACTCCTTTCGATTCGTATCTTAGAATCGAAAGTGCTTGCTTTAGAGAGCAATAGCGAAGTGGCTAAGTGCAGTGACAGTGCCCCTTGTGTAGTGGAGGGTGCGTCAGATCGGCCTTATTTCGCCTCTAGGCCGGGACCTCTGCTTGACTCCCAGGACCCGGGGAGAGAGCATGTCGAAAGCCGAAGGAGGGTTACGAGGAACCCCCACCGATCTGGTCGTGCCTTCGGCAGTTTTCTGATGAAAATCCCCAGACTGCCTAAGTGCGTGCACGTGCACGAATCCTGAAGGATTGCTTCTCGTCCTCCGAAGCGTCCTCCCCCCGCGCCAGGGGTTGAGCTTTCGGAAGGACTCGCGCCCTCTAATAGAAGCTTTTGTAGAGGAGGACGCTTCACGTCCTCTCTCTCTCTCTCGTTATGCGTTCCAGTGAGAAGTAAGAAGGCGAACGTGGCGCCTGATCACGTGTACGTCTTTCCACCGAGAAATATGAAATGGAAGTCTTAGTAGCAGGACGCTTTTTGAGAGCGGACGTCCGAGTTTTGTTACTGTGAGAATAAGAAGGCGTTCCCCTCGCCAGTCGCCCCACGTATTCTCGCACGATCGACCCTTCTCCTGAGACTGTTTCGTGCAGTCGGATTTCTCTCCGAGATGTATCTCGCTTGTTTTGACGCCTGTCAGGAGCGTGACGCTTTTCTGCACGCTTCTTTTGACGCTCGGCTTGGACGGGACGTTCGGATGGACGCCAGGCGCGCGCGGGTGCACGCAAAGCGCGCACCACAGTGGACGCCGAGCGCACTCCGCGCGCGCCAGAGTGGACGCCGAGCTCACTCCGCGCGCCGGCCAGTGGACGCCGGAGCGTGCCTCGCATGCTCGCCAGTGGGGGGACTCCGAGCGCGCGCGAGCCAGCGCACGCCAGGTATGTCGCCTGGCTGAACGTTTCTATTGAACTCTTCAAGCTCTTGTTTACGATTTGGGCCTCAAGAATTTTTACCTCTACCTTCGGTGATACCTTATACTCACATGCAAAGAATGTGAAGTAAGCAGTGCTTCGGAGGAAGCTTAAAGTGAACAGACAACTTCGTCTTCGAAACCCAGCAAGACCTCGGGTTTCGTGAAATCAAGAGATCTGTTCAATATTATATTGCTTTTCGCAAAGGTGGATGAAGTTAAGGAAAGCTCTAGGGAAGATCTCGTTTTCCTCTACCGCAGTCAAGACTTTGCGATAAGGCAGTTACGGGTTAGGTAAAGGCTCGATGTCCTGCACGTCAGGACTCTCGGCAATGTTCAGTAGGATTCTTGCAAAGGTACTCATCAAAAGGACGCTCTTCAAGGAAGCGCAAAGATAGGACTTCTTTTGCCATACTGCCAATAAATTTTAAGCTTTAGCAGGCTTTAGTTGTGATACGGGAGAGGAAGCTGGTTGGAGAATTTCTTCCTCTTCCCAGGATAATTTTTGCAAGCTTTTTAGCCCATCTGAAAGGGTTTTTCAGATGATAGGTTTTGTTAGTTTCTAGTCGGGACTACGCTGCCGAATTGAACATCGTCGTTCTAACCTGCCGTAAGCCTAGTCTCTTAACAGGATTCTTGCCCCTTCCTCGTTTGAGACGGGAATCGGAAAAATAATATGCTCGACTTCCTGGTATTACGTTTTGTCAATTCATGACTTTCCCCCACCTTGACAATATACTATCGTTTTGTCAAGTAAGTGGGTGTATCCCCATCATTGACAATATCTCTTTGTCCGTAAATGGGTTAGTTCTCATTGACAAACATCTCATTAACTTGATATTGCGTAAGCGAATAAGCTCTTATTGACAAGATTCGGAAGAGCTCTCATTCGTCATTCGCAGACTCGTACAAGAAATAGACTTGTATACTTACGTCATGAACGCTTATGTCCAATAACATAAGAAGCTTGAGCTGACTGCTTCGATTCTCTTAAGTTTGTTCATGAAACTTGCCTGTCAGAATATGTATGTAGCTGTATTTCCGAATTCAGCTATATATATTATATATGCCAGGTAAGTATGAACAAACTTTATTGTATCATACAATATCATTTTGCCTTGCGTTATTTTTATTTCTGGTTGGTTCAAGTCATATACGCTTGCTGTAGTTACCTCTTCGGATTGGCAACCAAGAGGTCTATTGTCTATTTTAAGGACATTTAATCGTTACTCCCTGCAGCCTTCCAGGAGTTTCCGATTTATCTTTTACCGTTGTATGGTAGTGTTCTGACGACACAAACGCATCTATATATTTAGCGTTTTCTGTTTCGCCTAAATATACCAGCTTGAGAGTCTATCTGCTCAAAAAATAACGGACCTATTTCTTCGAGAATAGGGTAGCTGGCAACCCAGACATAAGTTAAGACGACATTCGTAAGCTGCTGGCTGCTGCTGTCACGCTGTCTCTGTCCTCCAGTCCAACCGAGCCACCAGTAACGGATCGTGCGCTGTCATGCGCGGTAGGTTACGTCTCTCTCTCCTTGCGGATTGACTGACTAACCGTATCTCTGTGCTGGCGGTTACGTCTCTCCTGCGGGATTGACTGACTAACTGTATCTCTGTCCTGAAGGGATTTCTTACGTGAATGATAAACGTTGCATTCGTTTTGCCTTACTATGTTCAACAGAGTTATCTCTTAATCCTTACGGTGCTCGTTACCGCACGGTATAGAACTACGAGTGTACCGCAACATTGCACTTTTATATGCTCTCCTGCTTAGGCAAAGCGCAGCCTTATTAGGGAAGTAAGCATATCGGGAGGGAATGGATGAGCTTGCTGGGGACCATTTCCTTCCTGAAGAAGTTTTGTTTCCCCGTAATAAGACCTGCAATTAAGATCACAGTTTTTTCCGACCGGGAAACTGAAATATTATTCAAGATCTAGGAATTGATTCTGAACATCTCTCAGTGCGTCTAATCACCTGAGGTGATAGAAAGAAGGTGCCGGACATCTGGATAGGGTTTCAAATGTCCTGGATCTTATCTGAAAGAAGTAAAGCGATTCGGTAGTCCCTCCAGTCCTCGAAACGAGTTTTTTGGGAAACCAGTGGTCCAGATCAACTCTGATATTCCACAGCTCTCTCATATCTTAAGAAGTATCTTCTCTCGGTCCCTGTTCGAGTTTACGAGAAAGAGCCTATTATAACAACAGGCGTAGAATGTAACGATCCTCTAGAGTTCGTTACAGGATTGCAAAAAGTCCGTACGAATCGTCTCGATCGACGGCAGCAACTATTGACTTCCGAGTGGAATATTTCTTTAGAAGTAAGTTGGAGAAGTTTGTGGAGACTTTAGGGACGCCCTTTCATTCTTCTCTTCGATATGTTGAGGACGAAGAGGCTTCTTCTTCTCTGCTCCCTTATTCTCGATCCGGGATCGGTACCATTAAATGCCATCCTATGATATTGAATGGGGATGGATGTTTAGTCTTTTTCCCCCTTTTTCAATCGTTAGGAAATGTAATAAGAGGATTTATGACGTCACAGGGAGCGACAATGAGCGCTGATCGCCCCATGTTGGCCTTCAGGATCCTGGATTCACAGAGGTCACATACTTCCTAGTTCACTTTCCAAGGACCTTTTCGAGAGAGTCGGTCTACTCTTAACTCGAAAGGTACCTATAACCTCTCCGCTCTGAGTCTGACTACGTTCAGGCTATCGAGATGTTGACAGGAATAAGATTACCGTCTTCCATTTCCGTCTGAAGAATGGGATAAGCTGGCAGTCACAACTATTAAAGAATATACGCAAATATGTTGTTGACGGCCTTTGGCTCAGAGATTTGCGTCTGTCAAAACAACAAAGCCCTTCCGATCTTTGAGTTTCTGTGGAATCTCGAATCTCGCTCACCATCATCTACTTTTTTGTCTCACCTGTTTTCTCGGAGTCAGACACTCGTGCGAGATCAGGCGACATATGTAGCCCTGAGTTTTCTTGTTGACGAAGTCGGTTGCGTTTATACACCCCCGATGATCGTGTAACATTAGACCAGGTTGGACTGTCAGGCATTCTTCCTTCGGACTGAATCGCCTTTTTGCTCCTTCGCTCCTTTCTCCTGGCACCAGAAGCTCGAGTCAGGAGTTGAATTCGCTGACGACGTTGGGTTGCGTTGATACACCCCCAAGGTTTGCTTAGATTGAATCGCCCAGGCAGTCCAGACACTCATCCTTCAGCGAAGAATAGTACCTTATGGTCTTCAGGGTACAGCCTTGCTGTCCTTGATTCGTCTGACTGGTCAACTGGTCGGTCACCTGACTTTAGTACAGACGGACTGACTGTGCATGTCCAGATCGAAGCTTTCAATATGGAACTTAGACGTAGTCTGAAGTTCTTGATGTCAAAGCATTCGAACCTCTCCTACCTGTTAACTTCTTGCATGTGATCAGGAAGGCCTTCTTCTAACCACCTAGATACGACAAAGAGGGTTAGTGAGATTTTAAGCCATCGTCACAAGTTTTGGCTTTGGAGAACACAAGGCGGTGTGCTCTCTAAGCCTTCCGTTGTGGCCTAAGAATGGAAACCTGTTTTGTCCTTGGGCCAGGAGCTTGGAAGCAAGGATGGCACAAGTTAGTGGGCAGGAGCCAGAGAGAGTCCTGTGCCCGTGTCGGGTCTCTCAAGTTTTATCTACATAAAACTCAAGAAAGTCGAAGTCATTCGGGCAATCTGCAGTGTTCCGAAAAAGACCAGACTTGCCCATATCCGAAGAACACCCTGGCTTTAGTAAGAGTTCTTTCAAAAATGCTCCTTCATTGTGTTGCACAAAGATTTTGAAATCTTTTTATCTGAATGCTCACGAGGTGAGGGCGCGGCCTCGGAAAGCATTTCAACAGAGCATGGCACTCAGCAACATCCTGAGTACCATGTTTTAGCGAAGCAACTCTGTGTTCACTTCACACTCCCTGCGAGATGTGAAGATGGCATATGAGATCTGCTGCTCGCTAGGGCCATACGTGTCTGCAGACACAATCTTGGGGGCAAGAAGTACCACTCATCCTATCCTGTAGAAAATGGTTAGGAAGAGCTCTTAATTTAGTTGTTGAGTCGCCGACAACGGCGACTTCTTAACTCTTAAGCCTTAGTTAACACACCTTCAACTTTGGCTAGGTTGGTCAGGTGGTGATATATATATTTTTATATATTATTTATTTTACTTCTTAGCCCTCATGGTATGGTCAATATGGTCTAGTCACATTGTGGTCACGCCCCCGTTGACAGATCATCTGGAGTGCACCAGCTTTATAGGTCTCTACCTCGCTGGCAACTCTAGTAAAGCAGAAGCAGACCTGGGTGACAGTAATCACGAAGTCAGCTATGCTAACAGGTGGAACCAAGATGTAAATCATCTGCATGCATTTGTTTCCCAAAATCCTTCTATTCTGTCCCTTCCCACCTCCAAAGGTGGGATTCAGCTATATATTATATATCTGACAGGTAAGTTTTCATGAACCAAAATGATATTGTTATGATACAATAAAGTTTGTTCATACTTACCTGGCAGATATATATAATCAAGTACCCACCCACCTCCCCTCAGGGGACAGTGGAAATAAAAATTATGAATAGAAAATGGGAATGGTTCCTGATACCCGCCTCCCAGCGGCGGGAATGGGTACTAACCACCTGGCCGACCACTGCGTGTGTCGGAAGTTTTTAAAATTCTGTCGGACTTCAGAAAATACAGCTATATATATATCTGCCAGGTAAGTATGAACAAACTTTATTGTATCATAACAATATCATTTTTTTTTCTAAAAGTCATTTTTTGCTAAATATGAAATTTTCAGTATGGTAAAAAAATAAACCCTATAAATCACGAGAAAAAAATTTATAAAAAAAAGACGAAACAAAAATTGGAAAAAAGGGCTCTATTTGATTGTTCTATAATGTCTTTCTGAGTTATATACCAAATTCCAATGTTATAGCTTTAAAACTAAGTGAGGAGATAGATTTTGAAGGTCAATAAGTATAGTTTTGAGATGCGGGCGTTCAAAGTTTTCCTTCGTATCTATAAAGACAATGTTAATAAATAATGATTATTATGACTGCATATTTCTTTTGTGTGTATTAATAAACCAAAATTATTTTATTTATCATAATTTAATCTTAAATGATGATCCCTTTGCTCATATATTGTAGCCTGGGGCACTGCTCGAGGTAAGATGGGGCACTCCTTCCTATGTAACCCCCTCTCTCCCATTCACTAACTCGGCTTATTACAGTGAATTTTCTTCTGTATGTTAGCGAGATGTTTTCCTTGTATTTTCCTCTTTGGCATGATGACATTCTTGCCGAAACAAAGATAAACAAACGTAAATGCAAGAGAATGTCAGAGGTGAAACTCGAAGGTGTATTCTCTTTTTACAAACAATTTAATAAATCATGATTATTATGAATTTCATATTCCAATTTGGGTATTAAAAAACCAAAACTGTTATTTTTCATAAATGAAGATCTCTTTGCTCAAAGATTGTAGCCTTGGGCACAGTGTGACGTGTGCTGTCAGGCAAGAAGGGCCCGTTACTAGGCAACCCTCCCCTCTCTCTTCACTAACTACGCATATATTATGATATTCTGTAATAATACTTGAGCGATTTTTCTTTGTCTGTATGTTAGCAAGATGTTTTCCCTGTCTTTCCCTCATTGGCATGATGAACTTGCCGAAACATACATAAACATAAAAGCAAGCGAATGTCACGAGGTGAAACTCGAACGTGTAACCTACTTGAAGTCTGTGGTCGTACTGATTCATGATTGAACCAGATACTCGCTTCTGCGAGCCACGGAATCTCTACAGATGCCATTTCTCACAATTTCTTTGCCAATAATTATAAAAATTTACAATAACAGAAGAAATATTGCATTTTCTTGTACGGATGAATGTTTTAGGCTTATTGAGTTATGTTTACTAATTACCCTGTAACTACGAAAGTAAGAGGAATTTTGACGAAATATTTCGTATATGTATTCTCAATTGCCATATGAAGCTCCATGAATTTTTTCATGACTGCATTTTTTGCCCTATACCACCATATATGAGTTCCGGCCGGCCCCCTTAACCCGAGAACTGCTACAAGCCTCTTCGGCAGCTGTATGGGGAACTGCTATAAGCCTCTTCGGCGGCTGTATGGGGAACTGAAGCTAAATTGACCAATAAACAATGAACTACAACAATTTAGACCATTCAATACCTAACATAACCTTTATTGTAGTACGTACCTGTAAATAAAGTGTATTAGTGTACATGGTACAAGAAATACTTTACGTTCATGTACGTACATATGTAGTAAAATGTGGAACCTTACCTTTCGAGTGAGGGGATCTCCGAAAGTGGCGACAGAGGAGGACAAATGGCAGAAAACATGAACACTAAACTTTACAAAACACATTAACAAATGGCAGAAAACATTAACACCTCTCGATTATCTCCATCTTTGTTCTCCATAGAAAGCATCCTCTTCTTTCCATGAAATTCGGCAACATTCTTGGGACCCATGGCTAATAATGTAAGTAAATTAAGTTCACACACAACAGAATAAAGTAACTTATAGCACAACGAAAGCGAAATCACTAACACGAATTTACGTTAACCGAAATATGTATATGTGAAGGAACAAATTCCAGTGTTTACGATAATGCTGCCGCAAAAAATGGTCAAGGAATGCCTTTACATAGAGGCATGATGCTGACCAATAGGAGAGCAGGATCTTATGGTAGTGACTAGCATCGGGAACCAATGGGAGAGCGGGAGGATGATGGCGAGTCTACTCAGTTGGCGGCGTGCGAGTTAAAAATTTTCCTGGTGGTCTGGGCGAATCTCGGACTTTACCCTTTCGCAACCTGAATTATTTTCTTATACAGAGGAAAAAAATCTTCGTCTTTGCTTTCTTAACTTGGATTTTTTGTAAGTAGGAACTTCCGTATGTCGAGGGTCCACTGTAGAGATTTTTTATGCTAACTAGAAGCAAAACAATTTGCTCCGAATTGCGTTAAATATGTCGAAATGAACTCGTATTTGCCATCAGCTGATTTCCAAACCAAAACAATGACTGGTTTTGTTAGTACTATTTTATGATACAATACGTAATATGAGAATACATACAATATAATAGGGTAGAGTACAGGCAGCCCTCAGTTAGCGGCAGGGGTTCCGTTCCTGGCCGCCGACGCTAAGCGATTTTAAAGTATCGCTGCCGCACACCTTTCGGAATACTAGACCAGTTAACAGCGCCCTAGACTAATCAAAGGGGGCCGTAATGCACAATATGACAATTTGTCCAAAATTGCATTTTTCCTAACTATACAAACCTGAGGTCCTTTTACACATAGCCCCACCTCATGCCACCCCTCACTCTGCAGTTTTTGCTTGGGCCAAAAGCAAAAGTGATTTGTTTACCTCCCAGTCGCGCGCGCGCGCCTGTCGGACAAGCAGTTAACTACCGAACCCCTTGTTCGAAAGCTTACGACCTATCCAGCTGCCGCTAGTACCTTCCTATTGTAAAAGGACCTCAGGTTTGTATAGTTAGGAAAAATGCAATTTTGGACAAATTGTCATTTGTTCCGACACGGCATACAAACCTTCGGTCCTTTTACAATAGGAAGACTCACTTCTTGGTGGGTGGAATCTGAGTCTTTTGTGAACAGACTGGTGTTCGCCCAACCTTGGAAGCCTCCCTGGTCGTAAGAGCGAGGGAGGGATCCAAGCCTCTGTCCGATTGATCGGGGTGTGCACCGCAGGATCAATGGTCAGACCTCTGGACCGAGTACTAAGAGAGAGGCAAGCGTATCTCTTCGTACCAGCAATGTAAGAACTTGTTCCTGTACAGGAGCAAAGATAAAGTCATGGTTTTGACTCTTGTAGGCATCCACTTCCCCCCCTTGTAGAAGGAAGTGGTGAATATTCTGCTCCTATCCCTAGTGAAAGGGATAGGATGGGGCTCTTGTCATATAGCTCACCGGCATCTCGTCCTTATCCAGCAGGGTGATGACCGTATCCCTCTACCCACAGGTAGAGGGGTAGAAAAAAATAGAAAGAGAAGCCAGTCACTTTCTCATTTACTATCTATTCATACAGTCACACCAGGACTCGATGCTGTTCAGCCTGCTAGGGTCTGGGTTAGCTAGACGACGTGTTGAGCAGCCACCACGGGTCCTAAGGAAACCGATCCAAGGACCTGTGGGCAATATCCAAAAGGTATAAGGAAGGTGCCGGTGGTCTGGTTGTACCAGACCCCTGCCTTCCATACCTGCGCCACGGAGAAGTTCTTACGAAACGCCAACGAGGGGCCAATACTTCTGACTTCGTGAGCTCTCGGACGGGACGTACGGATGTCGTCACTACCATCAGCCTCATACGCCCTCCTGATGACCTCACGCAGCCAGGACGAAAGAGTGTTCTTTGATACTTCTTTTCTTGGTGACCCCGTGCTAACGAAGAGGCGTCGACACTCAGGCCCGAGGTGTCGAGTCTCTTCAGATAGCGCCGTAGCGTCCTCCCAGGACAAAGCAGCATCTCATCCGCATCAATTATCGGCATGAAGTTCCCGTACTCTCTTCGCCGATGCCAGGTCCAGCAAGAAGAGGGGCTTGTGAGTTCCCTGGGTGGGCAAGACCTTCCGAAGCTCCTCCTAAGTAAGGAGTTCGAGATGTCCAATCCCGTCAGTTTCAGGACGAGCGTCAAGGCGGCTCTGTATCCTTTGACTGTGGGAACTGAGAGGAGCTTCTCTCGGCGAAGAAAAACGAGGAAATCTGCTACCTGCTGAAGAGTGGCTCTGAGAAGAGATAGGCCCCGTCTACGACACCAACCACCGAAGACGGGCGACTTCCCCTGGTACACAGCTGCAGAGGACTGACGGACGTTTTCCAGCCATCTCTGTTGCTGCGCTACGAAAAAAAAAGCCTCTCGTTCGCAAGAGATGTTGGATAACAGCCAGCGTGAAGACGTAGGGACTGGACTGCTCGGTGGTACCCGCTCGACGTGTGGCTGGGCGAGAAGGTTGTGCCAAGGGGGAATCTCTCTCGGTTCTCTTGCGAGAAGAGCCAGCAGGTCCGGATACCAAATGGCCTGTGGCCATTTGGGAGCCATCAGGATCATCCTGAGATTCGGGGTGACCAGTGCTCGACTGATCACCTTGCGAATCAGGGTGAACGGGGGAAAGGCATAGGCGAAAAGGTTGTCCACGGGTGTTGAAGAGCCTCCTCTGCAGCTGCCCATGGGTCCGGCACGGCCGAGAAGAACACCTGGAGCTTCCTGTTGTGCCGGGTGGCGAACAGATCCTCGACTGGTCGCCCCCACAGGTCGAAGAGCCTTTCCTTTTTTCCCGCCACGTCCTGGTGTAGAGACCATTCGGTCCCTATCCCTTGATCCCGACGGCTGAGCGTGTCTGCTACTACATTCCTTCCCTGGAATGTAGCGTGCCGACAGCTCTATTGAGTGTGCCTCGGCCCACTCGTGCACCTGCCGAGTCAACTGGTACAACGGGAGAGACACTAGGCCCCCCCTGTTTGTTGACGTAAGCCACCACCGTGGTGTTGTCGCACATCAACACCACTGAGTGTCCCATCAAGCGGTCCTGGAACTCTTGGAGAGCGAGGAACGCTGCCTTGAGTTTCAGTACATTGATGTGAAGGTGCTTGTCGTTCTCGTACCACACTCCTGAAGTCAGCAACTCCTCCAGGTGTGCGCCCCATCCCTCGGTCGATGTGCGTCTGAGAGCAGCTGCATGTCCGGGGGTGGGGGGAAGAAAAATGCGCAGAGGCACTCCTCTTTAAGAGGTTCCCTGTCGTCCAGCCACCAGGCTAGTCCTGCCTCACCTCCTGTGTCAGTGACAATGGAAAGCTTGGGGATCCGTCGCCTGTGACCAACTCTCCTTTAGTCTCCCTGAAGAGACCGCAGGTGAAGACGCCCGTTAGGGACTGCCTTCCCGAGTGACGACAGGTGTCCGATCATGACTTGCCATCGCTGAGCTACCCGTTCCTGCCGAGAACAGGAACTGGTTGGCTTGCCTACCCTGAATTTGCTTAACATCCGCGAGTCCTGCGGGGAAGACTCGCCCTGCTACCGTGTCGATCAGCATACCCAGGTCCTTCATCCTCTGCTTGGGCTCGAGATCGGACTTTTCGAAGTTCACAACGATCCCCAGATCGCGACAGAACTCGAGCAGTCGATCCCTGTCCTGTAGCAACTGCGAGCGGGAGCTCGCCAGGACTAACCAATCGTCGAGATACCCATCAGACGTATCCCGTGCGAATGGGCCCAAGCAGACACCAGAGTGAACACTCGCGTGAACACCTGTGGGGCGTTGAGAGGGGAACCGAAGCAAAGTGGCCTGAACTGGTACACCGTCCCGTCGAGGATGAAGCGGAGGTACTTTCTGGAGGACTGATGAATGGGTATTTGGAAATACGCATCCTTCAAGTCCACTGAAAGTATGAAATCGTTCTCCCTGATAGATGAGTCGTGAAACCGGGTCTGGGCGAACACAGGTTCAGGGGAGAGAGATCTATCACCGGGCGCCAGCCTCCCGTAGACTTTTCCACCAGGAAGAGTCGACTGTAAAAGCCCGGTGATTGATCCGTGACGATTTCTAACAGCTCTCTTGCTCAGCATGGTCTTGATCTCCTGTCTCAATGCTACGTCCTTCGATGCCCCTGGAACGTACGCCTGCTGTTGGACCGGGTTGGAGGTGAGGGGTGACCGAGATTCGAAGGGTAATAGATCTCCCTCCCGAAGGACATCTACAATCCAGGTCTCGGCGCCGTAGCGCTGCCAAGTTGCCCAATGGCTGGCCAGGCACCCCCCCGCCACTTTCCGGCAGCAGGTGAGGGGGAACGCCGTCCCTAGCGTTTCCCCCCTTTCTTCGACTTCCTCCCAGAGCCTCCACGGGAGGAGGAGGGCTGGGAGGAGGGCTGGTTACGGCTCCCCTTGCTAGAAGTCGAAGAAGACAGAGTCATTCCCCGGGGCTTCGACGCAGCTACCGTCTTAGCCACCGAGGAAGCGCTAGCCGAGCCGTTAGACTTGGCCGCAGTCCAAGGCTGCCCAGAGGCCTTCGAGACTGCCTGGTGAACCAGACGGTCACTGTCGTCAGTGCGCCGTCTGTCCACCGCAGCGTCCACCATCTCTCCTGGGAAGAGAGACGTGGAACTCCGTAAAGGTCCGTTGCGAAGTCCCAACGCCGCTTCACGCCCGGCCGCCCTGGAAACCCGAGTAAGGACAGCGTCCCTTCGTCGTAGAACCAGGTTGGCCCACAGGTTCACCGTCTGGTGGGCAAGGAAGGAGATGGCTCCTCCCCCACTGGCAAAAGTCTCCTGAAGGCCGAGTCATCTTCGGGAGAAATTCCCCCGGCCCGGAGTTGGCTGCGACCTTAGATACTGTGAGGGACCACAGATCTAGCCAGGAGACGGCCTGGAAAGCTGCCATGGCGGTAGATTCCAGGCCGAATGTCTCTTGCTGCGAGAACCACAGGTTCTCGGACAGGAGCTGCTGCAGAGACACACCCGAAGTCAGCCTGGCTAACTCCGGGTTCACCTGTTTGGGCGGCATCGGGTCTTCAGATGGCACGTAAAAAACGCCGCTGTCGCAGCAGAGGATGGAAGCAGCTTGCTCGACCTGCCAGACTTGAGCGAGCCGTCTTGTCCGGAGACAAGCGATTCAACCTGGTCCAGCACTGAGTCCGGCAGCTCAGAACGCGGCAAACCCACCGTCGGTCTGGGTTCCCTCTTCGGGGCCCCAGAACGACTCGAGCCAGGACGTGGGCTCGGATGGTGGGAGCAGCGATCCTTCCGTGAGGTCGTTGTGCTGACGAATCAGCGCAATTTACCTCGCAAAGTTCCTCTGGATCTCAGGAGTGACTGCTTCCTGCGGAGTCGGACCGTCCAGTCCCTCAACAGGTGCCACTCCCGAGACCTTCCTCCCTCAAGGAGAGGAACAGCGACAGACCCCTCTCGGTCTGCTCCAACCACCTGTGCGTACGACCTGGCTGGTCCGAGAACCGTGCCTGGTACGTACGACGCCGTGGTGGGATCCTGAGGGGCGCACCCCTCACGATCACTCCTCAATACCTCGCCCCTCCCGGTGTAATCCGAGGAGGTTGAAGGTATGGAAGAGGCAGACCTGACGCTCCCCTCCTCGCTCGCTGGCAGAACCAGCGGGCTTGGAAGACTGCAGGCGATCGCCAACCCCGCGGTGGCGATCGAGCTGCAGACCTAGTCGAGCCGTCGCGCTGTGGAGAACGGCTGGACCGAGAACAGCGGCCTCCGGGTCTCGTGTGTCAGAGGAGCTGGTGCTGGTCTCCGTACCCGATCGCTCTCTGTGAGAGTGACGGTCAGGCGACCGGCGAGCTCCACTGTCACGGTGAGATCGGTGCGTATCCTCACGGTGCGTCAGCTCGCTGGTACCAGCCGTGGCTGGTGGCCGGCGAACGGGGGGACCTCTTCCCCGCCTCAGCCCGTGGCCGGTCATGGACCGTCACGTCCGCCCGGGTAGCCAGCTGCTCGCCGCGAGAGCGAGAGCTGGTCTGGTGAGAGTCGCGTGAGCGGCTGTCACCAGTCTTCCGCTCCGTGCCGTGAACCTGACGCTGAGCGAACTCAGAGGTCTTGGTTTCCTGGCTGCACGGTCGCTGTAAGCGACCGTACACTCGGTACCTCTCGCGAACGAGAGGCCGGAACGGACCCTGCTGCTGTGGCCGAACCACTGACAGCAGGTGAGGAAGTGCCGGTGTTAGCCGGCACTCCTCTGGTCCCCACGTAGTCTTCTTCCTTGCGGAAGAAGAGACGGGTCCTGCCCCCGAAGGAGCTGGGTGACCAGCGGAAGAACCCAACCCCCCGTCTCACCAGAGCGGGACGGGCCCTTAGAAGTTCCCGAAGGAGACTTCTTAGGGGGGGGGGAGGCGACCTTCTTCTTCTTCGGCAGGGGAGCCTTAGAAGACGAAGGGGAAGAGGCGGCAGACGACGAAGAAGACGATGAAGACGACGACGACAACCTTCCTCCTCTTCTTCTTTCTTCTTCGTCAACACCCTTCCTCAGGAACCGAACGTCCAGAATCTGTCATCCAGAGCGGAGCCGGGGCTGCTGTTGCCGAAGCAACAGGGCCCGGACGCACCTGTCCGAACAGTCAGCATCGGGAGCAGCGGCGCCAAGAACAGGAACAACATCAGCAGGTGCAGGCATCACAGGAACGGCAGAAAACCGCAGGAGCAGGTACAGGAACGGCAGCAGTGGTCCACGTCACGTCCGTGGACAGCAGCTGGGCAGGTACGGCAGGTACGGCCCCCCCGGGGGCAGACTGTGTAGGCGGTCTAGATGGGCGGACCAGCGGCACAGACATCCTAGGTACCGGTGGGGAGGTCCAGGGGCGAGCTCTTCGGGCACACGAAGTCGGTCGCGGCAGCACGGCAAACACAGGCGGCGGCATTCACACTCCCCCGAGTTACGGCGACTGGCCCCTGCACCGATGTAGTGGGTGTCACAGAGACCGCGTGCTGGGTGTACACCAGGTGAGGAGGTGAGCGTAGCCGGGTGTTGTAATGGTCGTGGTGGTGGTTCGTGACCGTTGCATGGGTGACCGCCACGGAGCCAGCGAGATGGTAGAGCAGCCCCTGGACACTCGGCACGCCCTGCAGCCCCAACGATGCCCTACACCTGTCCGAGGTCATCCTTCGCGGCAACCGCACCTGGAGGGGAGGGGGGGGGGGACTAAAAAAAGGGTCGGGTGATTAGGGGGATCCTCTACCCGTTCGCGCGAAGACGAACGGATAGAGGACCCAGAGTACAACTCGACGTCAGGGTATCTAGCGCCCTCCTCCACACTCGACAAGTCAGGAGAGGAGAAGGACCTATAAACCCCCCCCCCCCCGAAGGGGAAGGAAGGCGCGAGACGTGGAAGTTGACGCGCGGCAGGAAAGAAGACGAAGTGTCCCCGTCACCAAAGGAGTCGCGGGAGAGCTTTCCGACGACTCCTTTGCAGGCCTTCGCTTCCTCCTCGCCCTCATACAAAAATCCACTGCGCCTCCGGACCAATTAATAAAAAAAAAACTCACATTACAAGGCTCGGCTCGGGAGCATTCGCGCCCCCGACACCGAGCACACAAAAATATGAGGGTCTATCTCCGGGAAAGAGCGGAACTTCCCGCATTTACGCCCTTCGGTACCCGGGCATAGTCTCCGTGGGGTAGCGAGGCGAGGAGATTCATCATTAATTAATTGCAGTTCAATTAATATGAAAGAGAGAAATGATTGTACTTACAATGAATTCTTTCATACACAAACACAACCATATACTCAAGAAAGCAAACGACGAGAAGCGGGCAGAGAGCGTCGAACACACACGTCCACTCGCTGTGAGGCCGAAAGCAAAAGTGATTTGTTTACCTCCCAGTCGCGCGCGCGCGCCTGTCGGACAAGCAGTTAACTACCGAACCCCTTGTTCGAAAGCTTACGACCTATCCAGCTGCCGCTAGTACCTTCCTATTGTAAAAGGACCGAAGGTTTGTATGCCGTGTCGGAACAAAAGTAAAATTATATTTATGCAGTATAGTACCATAGAATTTACTGTACAGTAGTACTGTACACTACATTATAGTACCGTATTATGAATACTGTACGTAAAGTAAAAAAAAAAAAAAACCTTTAATCCTTTGGGTGTCTACAGTATGTAAAGTATAATTATTTTAATAAAAACTTCTGTGCTTGAAAGAAGACATTTTACTGCTGGTTTCACGCCAAAATAAGATAAACACTGTAAAGTTTGTTTTACGATGATGTAAAGGAAAATTTTGAACGGAATCACGTTATTTTTTTACTTGAAAACATGCCGTCAACGTAACTTTTTTAAAAATTACTTCACAATCATGAGATATATTCAAGTCATATTTTCACCTAAAGACACGTCTTGTAAGGAAAAATAACCTTGTCTCATATAAGTCAAGTGTATCTAGATATTCGTTACTAACTAGAAGCAAGAAAATTAGCTCAGAATTGCGTTAAATATGGCGAAACAAACTTATTTGCTATCAGCTGATTTTCAAATAAAACCTTGGCAGCTCCGTGGAATAGTGGCTTAAATTTACAGTAGTATTTTATGATACAATAATATGAGAATACATACAGTATTATTGGATACATTGAAGTGATGTATAACTTTTTAAAAGATTTCTGGAAAAGATGCATATTTACTTTTTCTTCTGTGCTTATCTTAATTTTTGTCCCTACGTAGCAGTGGCATCTCGAGCTCGTACAGTCATCCCCCAATTTTTTGCTCGAGTAACAAAGCGAAAAATCGAACGAGTTGCACAGTTATATTTTGTATACTTCTATCCCATGGAAAAGCAAACATTGCCATGTTGCAAATTTGAATGTATATGCAAGGTTTGTCTTTTAAAATAAATTTATGGAACAATTGTAAATATAATTTGTTATAAAAATGTGAATCAATGATATAAATTAAAATATTATTCGGGCACAACTGAACAACCTATTGTCTTCATCATGTGAATGGCTGTTACAAAGACTTCAAATGGACATGCGTACTGCCACTGTATCATTTATGTACAAAAAATAAAATTACCCTGTAATACATTTTTCATACACATTTTAAACAAATGCATGAAAACCTATAACAAAAAGCTGAACTCAATATAACAAATAGCAGAATTTTCATTAAAAATGAGTTATAATTAGCTCCCAAATTGCTAAAATGTAAACTCATGAAGTCTTTGTAAATGCATTTTTCGGAACAGCGGCGGACAAGAACGAACATGAAAAAACATTCTCTGATACTGTGGAGGGCAGTTACAAAAGCTGCCTTAATTTGTATCATATTTCTGTACAAAAATGAAAATACCCTATATGTAACATATTTTGTTCATGAAACTTACCTGTCAGATATATATATAGCTGTATTTTTCCGAATCCGACAGAAATTTAAACACTTACGACAACACGGCAGTGGGAGTCAGGTGGTTAGTACCCATTCCCTGCCGCTGGGAGGCGGGTATCAGGAATCATTCCCATTTTCTATTCATAATTTTTCTGTCGCCGGTGCTGGAAACACCTGTTTGCAGCCCTCCGTCCAGATTTTGGAAACTTACTAGCTACTTGTTTAGTATCCCTTTTGGTTTTTCTTTGGTATCTGAATTGGATCGGTGGCTTGGCACCCCACGTTGACTTTTTGGTTTGATTTGATTTGGTTATTGATTTTTCCTTTGTCAATATGTTCAGGGTCTAGTTCTGCTACCGCTAGATTTTGTTCCATGTCTGAATGTAGAGGTAGGCTACTGAAAGCTTCAGTAGACCCACATTCTGTTTGTAAAGTTTGCAGGGGGAATGAATGTACGTTTGAAAGTCGTTGTAAGGAGTGTGAAAGACTAACAGATCGGAATGGAAGGCGTATGAAACCTATCTTAAGAAACTTGAGCGAGATAGGTTAAGGAGGTCTTCCTCCAGGAGTGGTTTCAGGTAGGCAAAGATTTAAATTATTCCTCCTGTTGCTAACCCTCCTTCTGTAGATTATGCTCCTACCCCTGTAGTGTTGCCTCCGGCCCCTGAGACAGTGTCGGTAGAAGGTAATACATTATCGCTAATTCTTGAATCGATTCGTAACTTAGAATCAAAAGTGTTAGCTCTGGAGAGCAAAAGTGAAGAGAAGTGCATTGAAAGTGCCCCTTGTGTAGTGGAGGGTGCGTCAGATCGGCCTCATTCCGCCTCTAGACCTAGACCTCTGCTTGACTCCCAGATTACGGGGAGAGAGCATGTCGAAAGTCGAAGGAGGGTTACGAGGAACCCCCACCGATCTGGCGTGCCTTCGGCAGCTTCTGACGAACATACCCAGACTGCCAAGGACGTGCGACGTGCACGTCTTCTCAAGGAGTGCTTTTCTTCTTCTGAAGCTTCCTCCCCGCGCAGGTGGTGGAGCTCTCATCACCGCATCACGTCCGCTGAAAAGGACGGCTCGCGTTCGGGACGCTTCACGTCCAAGTTGTTCTCCGGAACTTTGCTCGTCGCCTGATAGTGCGTTTTGCTGCTTTTTCCTCCGCAGAAGAAGCGTAAGGATTATTCGGAGGCGGAATCTTCCCTAGATGTTTCTTTCGAGCGCCGCAGTCGCTCTAAGGTGCGTGAAGCGGCGGTTCCTGGGAGTAGCAAGAAGGCGTCCCCTCGCCACTCTCCTGCTCACAGGATCAGCCCCTCCCCAGAAAAGGAGGCTTCAGCAAAAAGCGGATCTTCTTTTCGCTCCTTTCTCAGAACATCTCTTCCCCCAGTCGATGGTAAAGGACATAGCTGCTAGTCTCCAGGAGAACAGCAACTTCAAGACCTTCTGGCACAGTCTTCTAGGAGGGCCTTGCTACTTCTTCGTCTTCTGGGTCCTCTGCTTTGAAGAAGTCGAAGCCCTTTCGATCCGCTTCTTCCTCGAAGCCAGCCCCTCGAGGAAGAGGCTCTTCAGAGGCAAGACTCCCGCTCCTCCTTCCAAGAGCAAGAAGTGAGAGGGAAGTCCTCAAGACACCGGTAGGAGCCAGGCTTCTACATTTCGCGAAAGCTTGGGAAGAGAGAGGTGCCGACGCTTGTCTCTGGGACATCGTCAAGAAGGGGTGGGTACAGAATTCCTTTCCTGATGTTACCCCCGCGGTCTTCGACACAAAGATTTGTCTCCGTCGTATCAGGGAGAAAAGCAGAAAGTGCTTCACGATCTACTAGATCAAATGATCGAGAAGCAGGCAGTGGAACAGGTCTTCGACCGGAGTTCTCCGGGGGGTTTTACAACCGTCTGTTCCTAGTGCCGAAGCAGTCAGGGGGGGTGGCGCCCCGTTCTGGATGTCAGCAGTCTAAATCGCTTCGTTACCAAGCAGAAGTTCAAGATGGAGACACCTCAATCCGTGCTTGCAGCTTTAAGACCGGGGGATTGGATGGTCTCGTTAAGGACCTTCAGGACGCATACTTTCACGTCCCCATCCATCCCCGATCAAGGAAATACCTGCGGTTTGTCCTGAAAGGGAAGATTTTCCAATTCAGGCACTCTGCTTCGGTCTCAGCACGGCGCCGATGGTGTTCACCGTTCTTATGAAGAACGTTGCGAGGTGCCTCCATCTTGCGGAAATAAGGATCTCTCTCTACCTAGACGACTGGCTTATTCGGATCCTCTTCGCAAGACAGGTGTCTGAAGGACCTTCACACGACTCTGTCGTTAGCGAAGTCCCTGGGACTTCTGGTGAATCTCGAGAAGTCGCATCTGACTCCTTCTCAATCCTTAGTCTATCTGGGGATTCAGATGGACTCAGTGGCTTTTCGGGCTTTTCCATCCCAGGGGCGACAACTTCAATGCCTGGACAAAGTGTCGGCCTTTCTAGGGGAAGGAAACATGCTCGGTGAGGGAATGGATGAGTCTGCTGGGGGACCATTTCCTCACTGGAGAAGTTTGTTTCTCTGGGAAGGTTGCACCTCCGACCACTTCAGTTCTTCCTCTCAAGCAATTGGTCACGCAAACAGGATCTAGAAGAGGTCTTGTTTTTGACGGAAGAAGTGAAAAAGCACCTCAAATGGTGGTTGGATCCAAAGAAGCTTGCGGAAGGACTTTCGCTCAAGCTTCGGAACCCCGACCTAGTGTTGTTCTCCGACGCGTCCTCCACGGGTTGGGGAGCAACACTGGGAGGGAGGAGAAGTGTCAGGCACCTGGAGAGGGAACAGGTGTCCTGGCACATCAACCTAAAAGAACTCTCAGCGGTTTACCTCGCTCTAAGGTTCTTCGAGGAGGAAGTCTCCAGCAAAGTGGTTCAGATAAACTCGGACAACACCCACCAGCCTTGGCATACCTCAGGAAACAGGGGGGAACTCACTCTCATTCTCTGTTCGTCATCGCGAGGAATATCCTGATTTGGGCGAAGTCTCAAAACGTCACGATTCTGACAAGGTTTTGTGTCAGGGCGTGGAAAACGTGCGAGCGGACCTTCTCAGTCGGCAAGGACAGCTTCTGCCGACGGAATGGACCCTTCATCAGGAAGTATGCCAGGCGCTATGGAAGCTGTGGGGACGTCCTCATGTGGACGTTTTCGCAACTTCCCGAACGAAGAGACTTCCGCTGTATTGCTCCCCAGTTCTGGACCCTGGGAGCAGTGGCAGTAGACGCCCTACTGTGGAATTGGTCGGGACTAGACATTTACGCTTTTCCCCCATTCAAAATCCTCGGGGAAGTAATGAGGAAGTTCGCTGCATCAGAAGGAGCGAGAATGACCTCATCGCCCCCTTCTGGCCAGCGGCCGACTGGTTCACGGAGGTGATGTCCTTCCTAGTAGACTTTCCGAGGACTCTGCCCCTAAGGAAAGATCTACTCAGACAGCCCCACTTCGAGAGGTCCCCCACCACAAAAAAAACCTCCCCGCCTCTTGAGTCTGACTGCGTTCAGACTATCAAGAAGTTGGCCAGAGCGAGGGGTTTTTCAAGACCTGTGGCAACGGCGATTGCCACCGCGCAAGGAGGCCCTCCTCAATCGCAGTTTACCAATCAAAGTGGGCTGTCTTTAGAAGTTGGTGCAGAAGGAAGGGCATTTCCTCCACCTCAACCTCTGTGAGCCAGATAGCAGATTTCCTTCTTCACCTTAGGAAAGAAGCGAAACTAGCCGTTCCACGATTAAAGGCTACAGAAGCGTGCTTTCTGTGGTCTTCAGACATAGAGGACTCGACTTAGCGAATGATAAAGACATTCATGATCTCATTAGATCATTTGAGACTGTGAAAGTTCTCCAACCTAAAGTACCATCGTGGAACTTAGACGTGGTACTGAAGTTTCTCATGTCGAGTCAATTTGAACCGCTCCATTTAGCCTCGCTTAGGAATCTTACTAAGAAGACCATTTTCCTAACCGCTCTGGCGACGGCGAAGAGGGTTAGCGAAATTCAAGTCATAAGCAAGCATATTGGGTTCAAGGATCTAGTGCAGTTTGTTCCCTTAAGTCCTACGTTCTTAGCAAAGAACCCGAGAAACCCTTCCACCCTTGGCCGAGAACGTTCGAGATCAAGGGGTTGTCGGAGCTAGTGGGACCTGAAGCTGAGAGAGTCCTGTTGGGGTCCTGTTCCAGGGCTCTCAAGTTTTATTTGCAGAGAACCAGAGCATGCAGAGGTTCTTCGGAGAACTTGTGGTGCTCTGTGAAAAAACCAGATCTTCCGATGTCGAAGAATGCACTGCGTTCTTCTTAAGAAGTACGGTTAAGGAAGCCCATGAAAAGTGTAGTGAAAGTGACATGGAGCTTCTGAAAGTGAAGCCCACGAGTTGAGGGCTATTGCTACTTCGGTGGCTTTTCACAAAAATATGGCAATCAAAGACATTTTGGGCGCCACTTATTGGCGAAGCAATTCGGTGTTCGCTTCACACTACCTGCGGGAGGTGAAAGCAACATACGAAAATTGTTACTCGCATCGTACCATACGTCGCTGCAGACAACTGTTTTTGGGCAAGGAGGTAGCGGCTCATCCTATCCTTTAATGGTTTAGGGGAGTTTTTAACTTGTGTTATGGTTGTGGGGTTGACCGCCTGCGGCGGATCTCCCTTCCATTAGCTTAGTCTATGTGGGATACTTTTGGTAGGCTACGCCAGGTGGTTTGGTTTTTTACTTCGTTGCCCTCATTTGTATGGTCAAGTGGTCCTAGTCCAACCGTCGTGGTTCTCGCCCCTGTTGACATCATCTGGAGTGCACCAGCTATATAGGTCTCTACCTCGCTGGCAACTCTAGTAGCACAAGCAGACTTACGCGGCAGTAACCACGAAGTCAGCTATGCTAACAGGTAAGGAATCAAGATATCAATTATCTGCATATATATGTTTCCTAAAATCTTCTATTCTGTCTACTCCCACCACCAAAGGTGGGATTCAGCTATATATATATCTGACAGGTAAGTTTTCATGAACAAAATTTGATATTGTAATGATACAATTAAGTTTGTTCATACTTACCTGGCAGATATATATAATCAAGTACCCACCCACCTCCCCTCAGGAGACAGTGGAAATAAAAAATTATGAATAGAAAATGGGAATGATTCCTGATACCCGCCTCCCAGCGGCGGGAATGGGTACTAACCACCTGACTCCCTCACTGCTGTGTCGTAAGTGTTTAAATTTCTGTCGGGATTCGGAAAAATACAGCAAATATATATATCTGCCAGGTAAGTATGAACAAACTTAATTGTATCATTACAATATCATTTTCATACACATTTTTAACAAAAGCATGAGCATTTATAAAATCGATACATTGATGGCTAAATTTGCACTTTTTGTAACTATATTTTTGGAAGAGCGGCAGGCAGCGGCTTACAAGAACGAACATGAAAAAACATCCTATTTGGTAACGAAGGGCATGTTTCAAAAGCTGCCTTTGTATCATATTTCTGTGCAGAAACAAAAATGCTCTATGCGTAATATATTTTCATACACATCTTAAACATAAAAGCATGAATATTCATAAAATCGACACATTGATCGCTAAATTTGCACTTATTTGAACTATATTTTCAGAAAAGCGGCAGGCGGTGGCTTACAAGAACGAACATGAAAAAACATCTTATTTGATAATGGGAAGGGCAGTTTCAACAGCTGCCTTTGTATCATATTTCCATGCAGAAGTAAAAATACCCCATACATATTACATTTTCATACACATGTTAAACATAAAAGCATGAACATTTATAAATTGACACATCCATAGCTAAACTTGCACTTATTTAACTATATTTTCGGCATAGAACAGCGTCAGAGGCATATACTTTACCCTCCCTCTGTAATAACTCAATAAAATTTTTTAATACCATTGGCATAACCTTTATGGTCTGAACGATATTTCTACAAATGTATGTACTCAGACATAATGGCGCTACCGGCGCTGTTAACCAAAAATTTTGCTGTAAAAATGTTAAAATACCTTTCTTTTTTCTTTTTTTTTTTTTAATGAATATTTATGATGACAGCCGTAAAAACCATTCGCCGCTAAGCGATTGTGCTGTTAACCCCTGGCCGCCGGTAGTGGTTGGTGCTACTTTGATTACTTCCTGAAAATGCTAGTACGTATACCAATTTCTATTTGAACATTCGATAATTTGTAAATAGTAACTCATTAAATTTTTTTCCATTACTAGAGAATGAAACCACATTGTTCTACAATATTAGAGTCAGATTTACAGTATCTATTAACAAACGGATAAAATGTATTATACTTCAGCTACCATCGTTTCACACACTACCTTATATCAAGCATTATGCATCAGATTGATCAAGTCTGCATGTTTGCTTAAATATTATTGCTAAAATTACTGTTTGATATAATTTTTTAATCTTATAATACACATACATTTTTGTTATTCTAAATTGCATACGTGTCTAAATATATGAAATGCTAATGTTATTCATACATTTTACACATTTTTATGTAAAATGGCTAATCCGTTCCAAGCCCTCCAAAAAACACCCCAGTAAATTTCATAATAAAGCTAAATATGAACCTATAAAACAATGAAATACTACAACAATTTGGGCCATTCAATACCTAAATTAATAACGTACTGCTAATTACCTGTAAATAAAGTGTATTAGTGTACATGGTATACAAGAAATACTGTACGTATGTAGTAAAATGTGGAAGCTGACCTTTCGAGTGAGGCTATCTCCGAAAGTGGCGACAGAGGAGGAGAAACGGCAGATACGTACGTACGTACACTTAACTTTACGAAACACAAATAAATGTAAGGAAAACTAAACTAAAATTTACAAAACACATTAACAAACCTGTAACACTAAACTTTATAAAAAACTAAAAAAAAAATTTGTCTTTTTTTATTTTCAATTTTTTTTTTACTTTTATACTTTACGTAGTTTTTTTTTTTAAACAAAATTTCAACTTCATCCCACTTTCAACTTTTTTTTTTTTTTTTTTTTGAGTATCACTTGGTTCTTCGTTTTTACTTACTCTGCTAATACTAAAGGCCTCTTTAAAAAATAACTATCCAAGGGAGATTGCTTCTGCCTGCTTTTCACAATGTTCCGGAAACGACTTAGGCAAACGTCATCGAACTGCGCAAGCTTACGACGTGTGAGCCTTTTCGGTGTTTTTTTTTTTTTTCCTCCTACAAACGATTGCACTTATTGAAAAGCGGCTAGAACATCCTTAATTTCTGCCGTTATCATAGGGTTGTCCTCCTCCTCCTCGCCGCTGCTAGAGAACTCCTCTTGAACGACGTTATGTTGCATGGCCTCCAACTCCTTCAGGTCATCCGTCGTAAGCTCCTCTTGGTGGTCCTTGAGAAGGTCGTTGTCGTCGTCCTCGTCGACGACCAGCCCCATGGACTTGCCAAGTGCAACGATCTCGTCAAGATCTGGTTCCAAAACAGTTTCAGGATTGTCAACTGTTTCTGAATCTGCAGCTTCGCCCACGTCGAATCCCTCGAAGTCTTGGGCGGATACGGCATCAGGCCAGAGTTTCCTCCACGAGGAATTCAAGGTTCGCCTCGAAACCTCCTGCCAAGTTTGGTCGATGAGTCGGATGCATATGATGATGTCGAAATGCTCCTTCCAAAATTCACGCAAGGTGAGGTTTGTGGTATTGGTGATGTCGAAACATCTCTTGAAAAGATGTTTTGTATACAGCTTCTTAAAGTTCGATATCACTTGCTGGTCCATGGGCTGGAGGAGAGGGGTGGTTTTAGGCGGAAGATGAAGAATCTTGATGAAGGAATACTCCGCTAGGATATCTTCCTCGAGGCCAGGAGGGTGGGGAGGGGCATTGTCCAACACCAGCAGACATTTCAGAGGGAGGCGCTTCTCTTCCAAGAATTTCTTCACTGTCGGGCCGAAACACAGATTTACCCATTCCCTTGTTACCCAGGCTTTTGCATTAGCCCTCCACATCACTGGAAGCTTCTCCTTAAGCAGTTTGTGGGCCTTGAAGGCTCGAGGAGTCTCGGAATGATACACCAGTAGGGGCTTCACCTTGCTATCCCCACTGGCGTTTGAACAAAGTGCGAGCGTAAGCCTGTCTTTTATAGGCTTATGACCGGGTAGCTGCTTCTCTTCCTCCGTGATGTACGTCCGACGAGGCATTTTTTTCCAAAAAAAAGAAACGCGTGTCTCATCACAGTTGATGACTTGCTGAGAACTGTAGCCTTCCTTGGTCATCATCTCGAACGTCTTTTTAAAGGCTTCGGCCGCTTTCGTGTCCGAGCTGGCAGCCTCCCCATACTGCACCACTGAGTGGATACCAGTCCGTTTACGGAATTTGTCAAACCACCCATGCGAAGCCTTGAACTCTGGGGTTGGCGTTGATGTCCCTTCTCCGTCATCTTCGGCCTGGGCAATCAAGTCGCCGAAAATAGCGCTGGCCTTGTGGGAGATTGCGTCTCAGTTGTCGTATCGCCAGTGATTTCTCTGTCTTTTATCCAGACAAGAAGCAGCCGTTCCATCTCGTCGTGCATGTGGGTCCTCTTGCTGGACAAAATAGTGATGCTCTTGGAAAGTGTAGCTGCTTTGACGACATCCTTCTGCTTAAGGATGGTGCCTATTGTCGACAGATTTCGGCCGTATTCCTTGGCGGTCACACTCGATCGCAGACCAGCTTCATACTTCTTGATAATCTCCATCTTTGTCTCCAAAGAGAGTATTCGCTTCTTTTTGTGAATTTTAACTTTCTTGGGACCCATGACTACGTTATACTGTACGTAATTTACGTATAAGTAAAGTTTTCACACCACGATACAGTACGTATACTACAACAAAATCACTTAACGAATTTACGTTAATAAACGAAATCGTTAGACCGAACGAATACCGCGTGCGTACGATAACGATGCTGGTACCGAGTGGCCGAAGAAGCACTCCGCTACGAAGATGCATCATGGGAGGGATGCTGACCAATAGGAGAGAAGGATCTCATGGCGGTGACTAGCATCAGGAACCAATGGGAGAGCAGGAGGATGGTGGCGAGTCTACTCAGTTGGCGGAGTGCGAGTTTCAAAATTGTTATCGGTGGTTCGGGCGAATCTCGGACTTTACAGAAACTTTTCGTATCTTGAAAACTTTTTGTGTGTAGAGCCGTTAAATTTTTGTGTTAGCTTTCGTATCTCGAGTTTTTCGTAAGTTGAGCCTTTCGTATCTCGAGGTACCACTGTAGTTAGTAATTGACTATGAATCTATTATTTTTCACGAAAGAAATCAGTTAACCGCGATTACAGAAAAACAGAACTGTTAATGTATACGACTGCAAACTGATGACGACTTAGTAACAGTAAATCACAAGATCTCTACGATGAAATAGACTTGCCTATCTTTAAAATTTGTACATAGGATTACAATGATTTTGATAATGCTTATTTTTGCGGTGTTAGTGAACGTATGGTCTTAATTGTCCCACTATTTATTATTGATGATCTTAACCCTTAAACTCCTAAGTGGTATATTAAAAATCTTCTCCCGTATGCCGGTGCCGTTCGCAAGTGAGTGCCGAAGCGGAAATTTTTTTTTTTTTTTTTTTTTTTTCATAAAATCACAGCACGCTTAGTTTTCAAGATTAAGAGTTTATTTTTGACTCCTTTTTTGTCATTGCCTGAAATTTAGTATGCAACCATCAGAAATTAAAAAAAAATATCATAAATATTGGGATATATGACAGCGAAAAAATTTAATAGTATATAATTGTATACAAATCGCGCTCCGAGCAAAACGGTTAAAGCTAACGAGTTAATTTTTTCCTGTTGTATTGTACACAAAATTGCGATCATTTTGGTATATAACACATTGTAAAACGATCAAGGCAACACAGGGAAAATATTATCACAAAATGATGCATGAATTCGTAACGCGCAGACGTTAAAAAAAGCGGTTTTCAAAAAATCACCATAAATTGAAATATTGTGCTAGAGACTTCCAGTTTGTTGGAAAATAAAGGTAAATGATTGAATTTACTAGAATGTAAGAGTTTTAGCTTACAATTGCGTTTTTTGACCATTTCGGTCGAGTGAAAGTTGACCGAAGGTTGATATGTTGGCACTTATCGTTATTTATATGAAAATATTTCAAAACTGATAAAAGCTACAACCATGGGTGGTTTTTAGTTGTATTCTACATGAAATTGCGCACATTTCCTTATATTAAACTTTTTGTAACGGCTAATTTAAAATGGTGCAAACATTACAACAATCCGACGAAAAAATGTATTATTTTTTCGGAAGAGTTACTGCGCGGACGTAAAGGAAAAGTTTTTTTCATAAATTCACCATAAATCAAAATATTGTGCTAGAGACTTCCAATTTATTGCAAAATGAAGGTAAATGATTGAATATTTCTAGAATATAAGAGTTTTAGCTTACAATTGCGTTTTTCGACCATTTTGATAGTCAAAGTTGACCGAAGGTTGAAATTTAGGCACTTATCGTTATTTATATGAAAATATTTCAAAACTGATAAAAGCTACAACCATGAGTTGTTTTTGTTGTATTCTACATAAAATTGCGCACATTTTCATATATAATACTAATTTAAGATGGTGCAAAAATTATGTCAAAGTGACGAAATAATTTCCGAGATGTGTCGCTGATACTTTTTAGTGCGATAAGAAAGAAATTCGCGCTTGCGCGCCTGCGTAACGTTTGTAAACAAAACAACGCCTTGATCTGTGAGCTCCCAGCATCCCCCAAGGCGCGTGATTCAAAAGTTTTCACCTAGTAGGCCTATAACTATTTTTCCACAAATTAAATTTTTTTTTTTTTCCACAGTATATCGACGTACCATATGTCCAATCGGCACCCAACAGACAATTTATATCGACGTTTAATACTTCCAGTTGCCGTTAAAGGGTTAAAAGTATATGAAAGAGAGATGTCACAAATTTTTTGGTTCGAAAATGATGGCACAAGAATTTTTAACTTTGTTTTTGGGGGATGGTGAGAACTTACCACAAAACAATGTAAACAAGAACTTATTGTTGTGTAAACATCTTTTTTTTTATCGTAAATGTATTTGTATGTGATTACGAAAATACCAACATTACATACAAGCATAGCATTCTCTTGGAAGGGCGTGTCCCATCGTTCTAAACCACCCATATATTTTAGATATGCTCTCTATAATAGCAAAACACATATCTGTACAGTAAATGGGATTTCCAAATCATCTTCATGTCATATCTTATATCACAGGAAAATGTCAATGCTTTATACGTAAAATGTATGCCTTGTGCATTACAGTATAAGCAGAATGATGCTTTAGGCCAAAGAAAATGTGTGTGAATAATAGGGGATATTTAAGAACAACAGTTTTATGCTGGTACACTTAATTTGGCAACATGACAGAAAATAATACTAAGAGTATTCTGGGATGATAGTTTGAGGTATATTTTTGTTTGAACTGTCAAGTTGTCAATGAACTGTTTTGGAATGTATTTTTGTTTGAAATTATATGAATTTCGTTTTAGTATGATAATTTAAGGCAATTTATCAATCAAGTAATAAAATAGCTATAGTTTCCTTATCCGTTGCAGCTAGAATTTTGAAAATTCATGGTACTGCCGTTTTGTTTGGCTAGGCGACCACTCACTTACCGGGGTAGAGAGGAAACTACCCAGCATAGAAAATCAGTTGTTTCTGACGGCTGATGACCGTAATGGTTAGCAGCAGCGGAATTTTGAATTTTTAAAACTTCTCAGACATTTGGTGAAGTACTCTTGCCTTTGGTAGCCCAGTAGTCTGCCTAAGAAAGGCTAACCATTCATTATCCTTTTGTTTACCATAACATGTTAAGGTGCAGCTGGAACCACTGCACTTGTGCCCTTAACATTTACCTCACCAGATCACTTAATCTTTTTATTTAATTGAATTTTAAGAATTTATTGGCAATTTTTTGCTTTGGTTCTAATTTATTGTAAATTAGAGCATTAGCTAAACTGTTCTTTGCTCATATTATGCTCGACTTAGATTTATTTTTCCCCATCATTTTAGCAAACATGGAGGAGCTACTGTCCTTGAAGTGGAACAATCATCGCTCCACTTTTCTGCACATTTTGGGAGTTCTCAGGGACAAGGTAAGTCTTCTGTCAATGAATTTTTAAATTGTTCATCGTAGAGTTGGAGCTTGTATTACATACAATGTTAAGCAAATTAGGTGAAAACAAAATATCCATATTCAAGTGTGTACTTCTTAAAATTACATATCACAACATTTTGTCAAAAATTCTCAAGTTCAAAGAGTCAAGAATTTGTGTACTATTGAGAGGAAAAAGATTCATATCAAGATGTATTTTACACTCATATATATATATTTTTTTTTTGTATTTTAAAGCCTGAAGACCAGGAAACACCTGTTAATTGGAAGGTGTATAAAGTATATCTGCAGTTTCTTTTTTGAGTGCATTAAGTAATTTTTTTTTTGTTAAAGGACTTGTTGCCCATTTTCTTGATTTTTTCTTAATTTTCTTTCAGCAATCATATACTGATGTAACAATTGCCTGCGATCGGGCAAAGTTTTCTTACAGTGGTACACAAGTTGGTGTTGTCTACTTGTAGTGATTATTTCTGTGCCATGTTTGAGAAAACTGCTTGCAAGAGCCCAGTCATAGTGTTGAAAGACATCAAAAGTGGGGAACTAGAGGCCTTGCTAGACTATATGTACCTTGGTGAAGTGAATGTGAGACAGAGTGACTTAGCGTCTTTAATAAAGGCTGCAGAAAACCTTAGAATAAAAGGACTTGCCGTACCTGATGATGAACCCCCATCTAAAAAGGGTAGTGTTGGTGCTCCTAGTCGTAGAGATGGTGGTTGTGGTAGTCCCCCCTCGAAAAGAAAACGTAGAGACGAAAGTGAGGATGGTAGGGAGGATGTTAGACCGCCCCCCAGTATGTTACCTACTCCTCCTCCCCCTTCTAGACCAAAGAGCCCTATAAACCAGCGGCTGAGCCCATCCCCGCACAGAACTCAAGACTCTTCATCTGAAGAACATTCTAACCGTCCTCTTTCATCACCTGCGGAGCCCTCTGCGTCCTCCCACTCTACATCTCAAGCACCTCAGCCTTCAGGCAATGATCAGTATTCATCCGATGAAACACTCGTTAAGGTTGAAATGGAAGATGAAGGGCCTGACCCTGATGGCCAAGAGTACAATGTCAATGCTGATGGTTACAAAGAGGAAGGTGATAACTCTAGTGGTGCCGTCAACAATGATTTACCAGAGTTCCTACAGGCGGCGGCGTCTGGAACATTGTCTAGTAGTACAAAGTTTTTTCACATCCGTCATTTGCCGGGCCATCAAGTTACCAGCCTGTAAGTAATATCCTTGACTGGTGTGGTTGTTATTGTGATCATTCATGAATGTAAACTAAGGATTCTGTCGTTTTTTTTATTTTTGTTATTTTTTTATTTTTTTTTTTAAGGCTTGTTGGAAGATTAATGAAGGATTTGAATTTTGCATTCTTAAGTTTGTATGTGTCTTACCTAGTAATGATATTGCTAAGAGTTGCTACTTGACGGCAGCCTAAATTCAAATTTTGCGAGTAGTGCTTCGATGGGTCAGTGTAAGTATACAGTGCTGTCCCCCAATGGCAGTACTAGGAACGACTTGGTTAATCACGTCATTGTGTTTTCTGCTGCTCTTGATGAAACGTTGAATGATCACAACAGCTTGTTCTTATTTTCCGGTTTCATCACTAGATTTTGGTAGTGTTACAACCATCAGAATGCATTCATGGCCTTCGAGCAGGATGAGTCTTGCTTTTGTTTATTTTGTTCAGATTACCAAGAAGTCAGATACTTGCATTCTTGGGGAATAATAATGGCCTTTTAAGTACTTGTTCTTAAATGTATCACTACAGGCAGTCCCTGGTTATCGGCAATCTGGTTTCATGGCGATTGTCTAGCGCCATAAAATTGGCAATTTATGGCGCCGGATGAGTTCCAGTTACCGAATCACTGTTTTGGTTAATGGCGGTTTTCACTTATTGGCATGCCCCCAGGAATGGAAACCCCGCCTATGACCGGGGACTACCTGTATTCAAGTGGACCAAATACTTTTGCATATATCTTTTTACTTGTCGGGCTTAGGCTACGTGTAAGTCGTCGGTTAAGAACTCCCTTATATAACCTTGATGTTAAGTCATTCCTGTTGGCCAAACTTTTGTTGTTCATATGTGGAACAAACCTTTGGTCGTAACAATAGGATATTTTCCAAGCGCAGCTGGTAAACTTGTTAACACAATCAGAGATTGTAAGCAAAGACTGGCAATGCTGCATGTACAAGGTAAAAGCTGGTCAGTGACCATGCACAATCCTGTGAAGTTCAGTCTTTTTTTCCTAAATGCCTTGGAGAGTAGAATTTTACGCTTTGCTTTCCTACCAAGCCAGTTGTTTTTTGCCAGTGTTCTGTTCCTTCAGTGTGTGGTGTGTGTATTTGGGTTATGGCTTCTTTCGAGTCTCCACGACCATGCCACCATATGTGTAAGCTATAGCAAAATACTGGCAAATAGTTATATTAGAGCAATCCTTTTACACTAAGGGTAAATGATTACCTTTGAAGTGATTCTCGAATGTCATCCATTCTTTTATCCCAAGACTTGCATTTATTTACTTACCGGGATTAGGCTACATGCAAGTCACCCGTTAATGATTGCCTTAAAGTAAAATTTGAATGTTGCATTATTCCATTAGGTGATATTTTGCTATTGGGATTTTGTTTACTGATCATAGACTGGTCACAACTGCTGGTAAATATAATTACCTTGAAGTTAGTTTGTGAATGTTAAGATCTTTTAGGCCAAATGTATGCAATTAGGGCAACATATTTTGTTTTCTTTACCGTGCCTGCAATACTCATCACTTTCAGGAAAGAATGGTATTATTGTTTGGCTGTGAGAGAAGCCTATAGGTGGATACGTTCCTGTCAGTTGAATATTAATTAACTACTGGGTGTTTGGTTTGGCGGTACATTGTTACGTTATAGAGAAGCCTGTCATGGTCTCGTCGTGCGGAGATATTTTCCTGGTGTCATACAGTTGTGAACGTTCGATCCTAACCTCCAGCTTGCTTGGCGGATTGTAACTTGGCCCATTCGAGTCAGTTGGTGGGGTGCGTAATCTGTTATTGAATTCGATTACACTTTGAATTCCTGATAATTCTACTTATGTTTTCTTTTTGAGTAATCGGTTATTTGTAAATGTTTTTTTCTTTTAATTAAAACTACTTATTAATTATGTTCCTTTATCACTAAGTAGAGAATAAGAGCACAGTAATTTAAATTTTGGAGTTGAATTTTCATACAATCAACTTACCTGTCAGATATATACATAGCTAAGACTCCGTCGTTCCCGACAGAAATTCAAATTTTGCGCCACTCGCTACAGGTAGGTCAGGTGATCTACCGGCCTGCCCTGGGCGGCAGGACTAGGAACCATCCCCGTTTTCTATCATATTTTCTCTGTCGCCGGTGGTATCAACATTGTTGCTATTACCTCCTGACTTAGATTCATATTTCATCCTTTGATCATCGTTTCTCGGCTTTTTGGTGACGTATCTGGATCGTGTTTTGGCATTCGCTACTGTGGACTGTTTTTGGAATTGCTTTTTTGGATTTTTCTCAGTATGTCTGATTCAAATGTGAGTGTGAGAATGTGTGTGAATGTAGGCTGCAGGGTGAGGATACCGAAAGCTTCGGTTGATCCTCACACTGTATGCCGTAAATGTAGGGGGTTTCAGTGTTCTGCTAATAATACTTGTAAGGAATGCGAGGGATTAAATGCAGAAGAGTGGAAGACTTTGACTTCTTATTTGAAGAAGTTAGAGAGGGATAGGGTTAGACGTCTGAAAGGTGTGAGTTCAAGGCCTATTGAGCCTTTTACTGATAATTCTAATCCTACTGATTTAGATTCTCCCTATGTATCTCATTCACAAAGTGTACTTTCGGAATCGGCCTCGGAAATCGCCAATCTGAAAGCTACGATTAGAGACATGAAGTCCAAGATGGTGGACTTACAAGGTAAGGCTAGTGAAGTGAGTTCTCCCAGTGTTGTGGAGGGGGCGTTTGATCGTCCCTGCGACGCTCCCAGGCCTAGACCTCTTCCAAGCTCCCATGCCCAGAGGAGAAGGAAAGTCGAAAGCCTTAAGGAGGTCGTGGGGAATCCCCAACGGTCAGACGTCCCTTCAGCTAGCTCTGCTTCGTGGCAGGCTGCTCAAGGGCGCTATAGAAAAAGCGTCCTTCGTGAGTGTTTCTCGTCCTCTCCCTCTCCCTCACCTAAACGAGGGTGGAAGGAGTCGAACTTGTCGAGACCTCTGAAGCGTCATATGAAAGAACCCGAAATAGATTCGAGCCCAGAGCGTTTCTCAGATGACGCTCCCTCTTCTATTAAGAAGGCGAAGGTGGCGTCAGCGTCACCCGACGAGTACGCAGAAGTACCCTTTCCTACTTCTCCCCCGAGTGATGACGAAAGGCGTCATGCAGTGGACGTGGGAGAAGCGTCAAGGAGAATTATTATGGCAGTTCAAGAGCAACTGACCTCTCTAGTGGAGTTTTTAGCGCCTCGTAGGAAGGACGTTGCGCTGCCAATCAAGAAGTCTCGTCCTCTCTCCCCTGCTAAACGAGAAGCGTCATGCAGACGTGAAGCTTCTAAACATCTTACAGAAGCTTCGGGTTCAAGAGCGAGAACGGTTGCTTACGAAAGTTTCGTAACGCCAGAGAGACGTAAGACGTCTTTTAGACATGAAGCGTCATTGAAAACTGTTGGTAGACGTGAAGCTCCGACCAATATTTTGACGCCAAGTAGGACGCCTTTGGAGAGCGGAGCGTCTTCCAGGTGCGAGGCGTCATCAAGACGTCAGCAGCCAGGTAAGCGAGAGACGTCAGCCAGGACGCTTGGCGAACGAGAAGCGTCATCCAAGCGGGAAGCGTCTTCTAATTATCAAGAGAAGCCTGAACTTTTGGCGCCTTCCAAGGCTATTAAAGCGGGAAAGAGGAAAGATTATCATTCCCTTAGCCCCTCTCCTATTAGGAGTTTGTCTCCTCCAGAAGAGGAACGTACAGAAAGGGGAGCGGAGACTCATTTAGATCCCGCGAGTTTGGAAGGAAACTCGGATGATTGAACTATCAAGGAAAGAAGGAATGGAATGTCGAACTATAAGGTTTTGACTGCCTTGCTTCTTGAGGAGTATGGAGACGAGTTGACTCCTGCCGCTCCTCCTTCTCCGCGCTCTCTGTTTTCGAGTGCTAAGACGAAGAAGCCTTCGTCTTTTCTCAAAATGAAGCCCACCATTTCTATGAAGAGGGCTCTACAATCCTTAGCTCGGTGGATGAAGTCTAAGAAAGACTTGGTAAGAAGCGGTCTTCTGCATGCCTCCAGCGAGATTAGCTGGTAAAAAGAGGCATTTGGTATCAGACGGGAGAGAATATGGGTATTGCTCTCCCGTCTACGTCGGAAGCAGACTTTTCGACCTTAGTTGACGCTTCACGTCGACAAGGTCTCAATTCGGCACGAATTACGTGGGCATTTCTGAACTGGACCATCTCCTTAAGGGACTCTTTCATGTATTGGAAGTTTTCAACTTCTTAGATTGGTCCCTTGGGGTGATGTCCAAGAAAGCCCATGATTCGGAAGGAATCGAACCTGAAGCCCTTTTATGCATATTGTGTTGTATAGACAAAGCGGTACAGGATGGCTCTTTTGAAATCTCCTCATTGTTTGGAGCAGGTCTTCTAAAGAAGAGGACGGTATAGGGGCCCTCCTTCTTAACCAAGGCAGTCTCCCACGCTCAGAGGCAGCGCTACTGTATTCGCCTTTGTCTGACTTTTTTGTTCCCTTCTCAGTTAGTGAAGGACATTGCTCATTCTTTAACTGAGAAGGCGACTCAGGATCTTCTGACACAGTCAGCAAGGAAGAAGAAGCCTGCTTCTACATCTGACAAGAAAGGACCGAGTACATCGGTTCAGCCCTTTCGAGGTGGTCCGACCTCCAGACCTCCCGCAAGAAGGAAGGCTCCGGAGAAGAGAGGTAGGTCTGCCTTTCGTCCCTTTAAAAAGGGAAAATGAAGCTTCTCTCCTCCAAGCACCAGTAGGTGCCAGGCTCCTGGGATTTGTGGAGGCCTGGACACTTATAAACGCAGACGCGTCTTCATTGGCTATCATAAGGAAGGGATATCGTATCCCTTTCCTGAACACTCCTCCCCTAACGTCAATACCAAGGGAACTAACAGCCAAGTACAAGGACCTGTGCTGAGGGATACTCTTCGATCGATGGTGGAACAAATGTGGGACAAGAGAGCGATAGAACTAGTACTGGATCAAAACTCCCCGGGGTTTTACAATCGCCTTTTTCTGGTTGCGAAAGCCTCGGGAGGCTGGAGACCAGTACTGGACGTCAGCTCTCTGAACAAATTTGTTCAGAAGGAGAAGTTCTCCATGGAGACTTCTGCTTCAGTCCTGGCGTCATTACGACAAGGAGATTGGATGGTGTCTCTAGATCTCCAGGACGCCTACTTTCACGTCCCGATCCACCCTTCATCGAAGAAGTACCTCCGTTTCATGACGGGGGGAAGGATCTTTCAGTTCAGAGCCTTGTGTTTCGGCCTGTCCACAGCTCCTCAGGTCTTTCACAAGCCTGATGAAGAATGTGGCGAGGTTTCTTCACCTCAAAGGAGTAAATATCTCTCTGTATCTGGACGACTGGCTCATCAGGGCCAGATCAGAGAGAGTGCTTGGAGGACCTAAAGTTAACTCTAGATTTGATCAAAGCGTTGGGATTGCTCGTGAACCTCGAGAAGTCTCAGCTGACCCCCAGACAGGACTTAGTCTATCTGGGGATTCGGATGGATTCTCGGGGTTTTCGAGTATTTCCTTCGCAAGAGAGAATCGCAAAAGGTTTGCGGATAGTCTCTCTCTTCTTAAGGAAGGAACATACGTCGGCGAGGGAATGGTTGAGCCTTCTAGGGACCCTTTCCTCGCTCGAACAGTTCTTCCCACTAGGAAGACTTCATTTACGTCCGCTTCAATTCTTCCTCAAGAAGTCTTGGAGTTGGAAGACTGGACAACTTTCGGACGTATTTCCCATTCCAGTGGAGATAAGATCGCACCTGGAATGGTGGTTGCCCCCTCTGGAAGAGAACAAAGGGATCTCTCTAAGGACACAGAACCCAGACCTAGTGTTGTACTCCGACGCGTCGGAGAAAGGTTGGGGTTGGGGAGCGACATTAGGCCTCGGGAAGAGTGTCCCAGGCACTGGGAACCAGCCCCACAGGTGTACTTGGCACATAAACTGCAAAGAGCTCTTCGCCGTGCATCTGGCTTTGAAGAGTCTAGAACCTCTTGGTGTCGAACAAAGTAGTGCAAGTAAACGTGGACAACACCACCGCACTTGCCTACATTCGAAACAGGGAGGGACTCACTCCTCGTTCCTTTACGAACTGACGAGAGAACCTTTTGCTTTGGACCGTCGACAACAGGAACATCTCCCTTCTGACAAGGTTCGTACAGGGAGTAAAGAATGTGAGGGCGGACAGACTCAGCAGGAGGAACCAGGTTCCTTCATACAGAGTGGACCCTACACGAGGAAGTGTGTCTAGATCTCTGGTCGCTGTGGGGACACCTCATGTGGATCTCTTCGGCCACATTCATTTCCAAAAGGCTGCCAGTCTTTTACTCGGTCGTGGAAGATCCAAGAGCCCTTATGGTAGACGCCTTCCTGCTAAATTGGTCTCGAGTAGACGTATATGCTTTTCCTCCATTCAAAATACTGGGATTAGTAATGAAAAAGTTTGTGGCGTCAAAGGAGACGAGGATGACATTAATAGCCCCCTTTTGGCCGGCCCAAGATTGGTTCTCGGAGGTGGTAGAGTGGATCGTAGACTTTCCAAGATCCCTACCAAGAAGGACGGATCTTCTCAGACAACCACACTTCAAGAGGTACCATCAAAACCTCCCCGCTCTCGCTCTGACTGCCTTTCGACTATCGAAAGACTTGTCAGAGCGAGAGGGTTTTCTCGCAAAGTGGCAAGCGCGATCGCGAGAGCACGCAGAACCTCCACTTCGAAAGTATATCAATCGAAGTGGGAAGTTTTTAGAAGGTGGTGTAGATCCAAGAAGTTGTCCTCCTCCACTACCTCTATAGCGGAAATTGCTGATTTCCTTCTATTCCTGAGAGAACAATCTCATCTAGCTGTATCCACAATAAAGGGATACAGAAGTATGCTCTCTGCTGTCTTCAGGAATAGAGGATTAGATCTGCAGATAATAAAGATCTCACGATCTCATAAGGTCATTTGAGACTTCAAAGTCGAAGGAACCGGTCCCTCCGAACTGGAACCTAGACGTAGTCCTCAAGTTTCTTTCATCTGAAAGATTCGAACCTCCTCATCTGGCATCGTTTAGAGACATCACCAGAAAATGCCTATTCCTATTATCTTTAGCTACGGCAAAGAGAATTAGTGAATTACATGCTCTGCAGGATAAAGTAGGATTCAAGGGAGACTCAGCTATTTGCTCGTTTAAGACCCTGTTTTTAGCTAAAAACGAGAATCCCACGAATCCCTGGCCTAAGTCATTCGAAGTCAAAGGCATATCGAGTCTCGTAGGCAGAGAAGCAGAGAGGTCTCTATGCCCTGTAAGAGCTCTGAAGTTCTACCTTCAGAGAAAGCATCAGATGGGAGGCTCTAGACAAGGTCTTTGGGTGCGCGGTAAAAGACCCCACAAGACTGATGTCCAAGAATGCGCTATGGCATTCTTTGTGAGGAACGTCATTACAGACGCTCATAAGGTCTGTTCTGACGAACAGTTACAACTGTTGAGAGTTGAAGCTCATGAAGTGAGAGCTGTAGCGACGTCTCTCTCGTTTCATAAGAATATGTCGCTTAAAAACATCATAGATACGACATTTTGGAGATGCAACTCAGTATTTGCATCTCATTACTTGAAAGACGTTCGTGTGACATATGAGAAGTGTTTTTCTCTAGGTCCTTTCGTATCGGCGGTATACGATTCTGGTACGGGAGCCGACACCAATCCTTAAATGTATATACTTTTCTTCTTTTTGGATATGGGTTCTGGAGTCTCTTTCGAACAATGTAGGACCTGGTTTAGCACGGCGGGCGGCCGTCTATGTTGTTCAGTAAGAGAATCTTGTCATATCTAATCAGATGAGTATAATTTTTTTTTTTTTTTTTTTTTTTTTGAAATCATGTATGTGTGCGTAGTGGTTTTGAGTTACGGTTGTTGTGACGAGTTCGGGGATAACTCGGAACAATCCTTAGTTCTAACATATGGTTAGGATCAGGTGGTCGGGATTGGTTGTGTGCTCCTTCATAAGGTGTATTGTCATATAAGTGGATCAGCACCCATTGACAAAGTCCTTTTAGGCTCTGCCGAGTAAGCGGATAAGACCCCATCGGCAGACCCACAAGAACTCTTGGCCATAGATCATATATCTCGCTAAAGTTTCTTGAGGTGATGCAGACTACTGGGCAAACACCCACGAAGTCTACAACCTATCAGGTAGGAACCAAGGTTTTATTTATACCTACAACATATGTTGTTTACCTGTCTATCTTGCCATTATTAGTAGCTGTCTCTTACCCTCCACCGAAAGGTGCCAATCAGCTATGTATATATCTGACAGGTAAGTTGATGGTAGGAAAATGATATGTTATGTTACAAATAAAGTTTCATACATACTTACCTGGCAGATATATACAATTAAAGGCCCACCCAGCCTCCCCGCAGGAGACAGGTGGAAGAGAGAAAATATGATAGAAAACGGGGATGGTTCCTAGTCCTGCCGCCCAGGGCAGGCCGGTAGATCACCTGACCCTACCTGTAGCGAGTGGACAGCGAAATTTGAATTTCTGTCGGGAACGACGGAGTCTTAGCTATGTATATATCTGCCAGGTAAGTATGTATGAAACTTTATTGTAACATAACAATATCATTTTTGTTACATTAATACAAACATGTAACACAAATGCATTATGTTAGGGAAATGCTAATGTTATTCATGCAATTTTAGACCTCAGAATTTCATATAAAGTAGTTGATAATCAATTACTGATCGATTATATTCATACAGTAATAAGTAACCGAGATCACCAGAGATGCCGGCATCTTGCCTCTAGTCTGTCAGAGTGTCATTTTGCATTATTTAAATACAAAAGTCAAAATATAGTTGCCAGAATTTCATATAAAGTACAGTAGTTTCTCAGGATACGAAATTAGTCCGTTCCGAAGCGCCCTTTGTAACCTGATTTTTACGTATCTCGAACTAGGTTGTACATGTAAATTGCCTAATTCGTTCCAAGCCCTACAAAAACACTCAGTAAATTTTATAATAAAGCTAAATTGACCAATAAACAATGAATTACAACAATTTGGACCATTCAATACCTAACATAACCTTTATTGTAGTACGTACCTGTAAATAAAGTGTATTAGTATACTTGGTACAAGAAATACTGTATGTGCATGTACGTACACATGTAGTAAAAGGTGGAACCTTACCTTTCGAGTGAGGCGATCTCCGAAAGTGGCGACAGAGAAGGACAAATGGCATAAAACATGAACACTAAACTTTACGAAACACATTAACAAATGGCAGAAAACATTTAAACTTAACTTTACAAAAAACTTAAAATAAAAATTTTTTTTTTCCTTTTTCAGATTTTTAAATTTTTTATTTTTACAAAATTTCAATTTCTTCACCACTTTCAACTTTGTTTTTTATATCAATTGGAGCTTCCTGTTTGCTTACTACTACTAAAGGGCTCTTTAAAAAATAACTATCCAAGGAAGATTGCTTCTGCCTGCTTTTCAAAATGTTCCTGAAACGACTCAGGCAAACGTCATCGAACTGTGCAAGTATACAACCTGTGTAAGCCTTTTCAGGGTGTCTCTTTTCTACAAATGATTGCACTTCATGAAAAGCAGCTAGAACATCCTTAATTTCTGCCGTTGTCATAGGGTCGTCCTCCTTCTCGCCGCTGCTAGAGAACTCTCCTTGAATGATGTTATGTTGCATGGCCTCCAACTCCTTCAGGTCATCCGTCGTAAGCTCCTTTGGTGCTCCTCGAGAAGGTCATTGATGTCCTCATCAACGACCAGCCCCATGGACTTGCTGAGTGCAACGATCTCATCCAGATCTGGTTGCGGAACAGTTTTAGGATCGTCAACTGTTTCTAAATCTGCATCAGCTTCGCCCATGTTTAATCCTTCGAAGTCTTGGGCGGATACGGCATCAGGCCAGAGTTTCCTCCATGAGGAATTCAAGGTTCGCCTTGAAACCTCCTGCCAAGCTTGATCGATGAGTCGGATGCATATGATAACATCGAAATGCTCCTTCCAAAATTCACGCAAGGTGAGGTTTGTGGTATCGGTGATGTTGAAACATCTCTTGAAAAGATGTTTTGTATACAGCTTCTTGAAGTTCGATATCACTTGTTGGTCCGTGGGTTGGAGGAGAGAGAGGTGGTGTTAGGCGGAAGATATAGAACCTTGATGAAAGAATACTCCACTAGGATATCTTCCTCGAGGCCAGGAGGGTGAGCAGGGGCATTGTCCAACAACAGAAGACATTTCAGAGGGAGGTGGTGAACAAAAGTCTT
>NC_087211.1:74891818-74922375 GCF_015104395.2 Macrobrachium nipponense | reverse complement strand
AAGACTTTTGTTCACCACCTCCCTCTGAAATGTCATCTGTTGTTGGACAATGCCCCTGCTCACCCTCCTGGCATCGAGAACGATATCCTAGTGGAGTATTCTTTCATCAAGATTCTTTATCTTCCGCCTAACACCACCTGTCTCCTCCAACCCATGGACCAACAAGTGATATCGAACTTCAAGAAGCTGTATACAAAACATCTTTTCAAGAGATGTTTCAACATCACCAATATCACAAACCACACCTTGCATGAATTTTGGAAGGAGCATTTCGATGTTATCATATGCATCCGACTCATCAATCAAGCTTGGCAAGAGGTTTCGAGGCGAACCTTGAATTCCTCGTGGATAAAACTCTGGCCTGATGCCGTATCCACCCAAGACTTCGAAGGATTCAACATGGGCAAAGCTGATGCAGATTTAGAAACAGTTGACGATCCTGAATACGACAGATGACCTGAAGGAGTTGGAGGCCATGCAACATAACATCGTTCAGGGAGAGTTCTCTAGCAGCGGCGAGGAGGAGGAGGAGGAGGACCCTATGACAACGGCAGAAATTAAGGATGTTCTAGCTGCTTTTCATGAAGTGGAATCGTTTGTAGATTAGACACACCCCGAAAAGGCTTACACAGGTTGTATACTTGCACAGTTCGATGACGTTTGCCTGAGTCATTTCAGGAACATTTTGAAAAGCAGGCAGAAGCAATCTTCCCTGGATAGTTATTTTTTAGAGAGCCCTTTAGTAGTAGTAAGCAAACAGGAAGCTCCAACTGATACAAAAAACAAAGTTGAAAGTGGTGAAGAAATTGAAATTTTGTAAAAATACAAAATGTAAAAATCAGAAAAAGGGAAAAAAAAATTTAATTTTAAGATTTTTGTAAAGTTAAGTTTTAATGTTTTCTGCCATTTGCTAATGTGTTTTGTTAAGTTTAGTGTTAATGTTTTCTGCCATTTTTTAAAGTGTTTCCTAAAGTTAAGTGCTCATGTTTTCTGCCATTTGTCCTCCTCTGTCGCCACTTTCAGAGATCGCCTCACTCGAAAGGTAAGGTTCCACCTTTTACTACATATGTACGTACATGCACGTACAGTATTTCTGGTACCATGTACACTAATATACACTTTATTTACAGGTACATACTACAATAAAGGTTATGTTAGGTATTGAATGGTCCAAATTGTTGTAATTCATTGTTTATTGGTCAATTTAGCTTTATTATAAAATTTACTGGGTGTTTTTGTAGGGCTTGGAACGAATTAGGCAACTTACATGTAAAACCTAGTTCGAGATATGTAAAAATCAGGTTACAAAGGGCGCTTCGGAACGGATTAATTTCGTATCCTGAGAAACTACTGTACTTTATAGGAAATTTTGGCAACTATATTTTGACTTTTGTATTTAAATAATGCAAAATGACACTCGGACAGACTAGAGGCAAGATGCCGGCATCTCTGGTGATCTGTTACTTATTACTACATGAATATAATCAATCAGTAATTGATATCAACTACTTTATATGAAATTCTGACATCTAAAATTGCATGAATAACATTAGCATTTCCCTAACACAATGTAGTTGTGTTACATGTTTGTATTAGAGTAACAAAAATTTAACTCTAAAATTTAAATTACTGTGCTCTTATTCTCTACTTAGTGATAAAGGAACAAAATCAATAAGTAGTTTTAATTAAAAGAAAAAACATATTTACAAATAACCGATTACTCAAAAAGAAAACATAAGTAGAATTATCAGGAATTCAAAGTGTAATCGAATTCAATAACAGATTACGCACCCCACCAACTGACTCGAGTGGGCCAAATTACAATCCGCCAAGCAAGCTGGAGGTTAGGATCGAACGTTCACAACTCTATGACACCGGGAAAATATCTCCGCACGACGAGACCATGACAGGCTTCTCTATAACGTAACAATGTACCGCCAAACCAAACACCCAGTAGTTAATTAATATTCAACTGACAGGAACGTATCCACCTATAGTCTCTCTCGCAGCTAAACAATAATACCATTCTTTCCTGAAAGTGATGAGTATCGCAGGCACCTTAAAGAAAACAAAATATATTGCCCTAATTGCATACATTTGGCCTAAAAGATCTTAACACTCACAAACTACCTTCAAGGTAATTATATTTACCAGCAGTTTGTGACCAGTCTATGATCAGTAAACAAAATCCCAATAGCAAAATATCACCTAATGGAATAATGCAACATTCAAATTTTACTTTAAAGGCAATCATTAACGGGTGACTTGCATGTAAATAAATGGAAAAGTTTTGGGATAAAAGAATGGATGACATTCGAGAATCACTTCAAAGGTAATCATATACCCTTAGTGTAAAAGGATTGCTCTAAGATAACTATTTGCCAGTATTTTGCTATAGCTTACACATACGGTGGCATGGTCGTGGAGACTCAGAAGCAGCCATAACCCAAATACACACACAACACGCGTAAGGAACAGAACACGGGCAAAAAACAACTGGCTTGGAAGGAAAGCAAAGCGTAAACTTCTACTCTCCAAGGCAGTTAGGAAAAAAGCCTGAACATCAAAGGATTGTGCATGGTCACTGACCAGCTTTTACCTCGTACATGTAGCATTGCAAGTCTTTGCTTACAATCTCTGATTGTGTTAACAAGTTTAAAAGCTGTGCTTGGAAAATATCCTATTGTTAAGGCCGAAGGTTTGTTCCACATATGAACAACAAAAGTTTGGCCAACAGGAATGACTTAACATCAAGGTTACATAAGGGAGTTCTTAACCGACGACTTGCACGTAGCCTAAACCCGACAAGTAAAATGATATAAGCAAAAGTATTTGGTCCACTTGAATATAGGTACTCCCCGGTTATCGGCGGGGTTTCCATTCCTGGGGGCATGCCAATAGGCAAAAACCGCCATTAACCAAAACAGTAATTCGGTAACTTTAACTCATCCGGCGCCATAAATTGCCAATTTTATGGCGCTAGACAAGCGCCATGAAACCAGATTGCCGATAACCAGGGACTGCCTGTAGTGATACATTTAAGAACTAGTACTTAAAAGGCCATTATTATTCCCCGAGAATGTAAGTATCTGACTTCTTGGTAATCTGAACAAAATAAACAAAAGCAAGACTCATCCTGCTCGAAGGCCATGAATGCGTTCTGATGGTTGTAATACTACCGAAATCTAGTGATGAAACCGGAAAATAAGAACAAGCTGTTGTGATCATTCAATGTTTCATCGAGAGCAGCAGAAAACACAATGACGTGATTAACCAAGTCGTTCCTAGTACTGCCATTGGGGGACAGCACTGTATACTTACACTGACCCATCGAAGCACTACTCGCAAAATTTGAATTTAGGCTGCCGTCAAGTAGCAACTCTTAGCAATATCATTACTAGGTAAGACACTTACAAATGTAAAACTGAAATCCTTCATTAATCTTCCAACAAGCCTATAAAAAAAAAAAAAAAATCTTCAGTTTACATTCATGAATAATCACAATAACAACCACACCAGTCAAGGATATTACTTACAGGCTGGTAACTTGATGGCCCGGCAAATGACGGATGTGAAAAACTTGTACTACTAGACAATGTTCCAGACGCCGCCGCCTGTAGGAACTCTGGTAAATCATTGTTGACGGCACCACTAGAGTTATCACCTTCCTCTTTGTAACCATCAGCATTGACATTGTACTCTTGGCCATCAGGGTCAGGCCCTTCATCTTCCATTTCAACCTTAACGAGTGTTTCATCGGATGAATACTGATCATTGCCTGAAGGCTGAGGTGCTTGAGATGTAGAGTGGGAGGACGCAGAGGGCTCCGCAGGTGATGAAAGAGGACGGTTAGAATGTTCTTCAGATGAAGAGTCTTGAGTTCTGTGCGGGGATGGGCTCAGCCGCTGGTTTATAGGGCTCTTTGGTCTAGAAGGGGGAGGAGGAGTAGGTAACATACTGGGAGGCGGTCTAACATCCTCCCTACCATCCTCACTTTCGTCTCTACGTTTTCTTTTCGAGGGGGGACTACCACAACCACCATCTCTACGACTAGGAGCACCAACACTACCCTTTTTAGAAGGGGGTTCATCATCAGGTACGGCAAGTCCTTTTATTCTAAGGTTTTCTGCAGCCTTTATTAAAGACGCTAAGTCACTCTGTCTCACATTCACTTCACCAAGGTACATATAGTCTAGCAAGGCCTCTAGTTCCCCACTTTTGATGTCTTTCAACACTATGACTGGGCTCTTGCAAGCAGTTTTCTCAAACATGGCACAGAAATAATCACTACAAGTAGACAACACCAACTTGTGTACACTGTAGAACTTGCCATCGCAGGCAATTGTTACATCAGTATATGATTGCTGAAAGAAAATGAAGAAAAAATCAAGAAAATGGGCAACAAGTCCTTTAACAAAAAAAAAATTACTTAATGCACTCCCCCCCAAAAAGAAAACTGCAGATATACTTTATACACCTTCCAATTAACAGGTTTCCTGGTCTTCAGGCTTTAAAATACAAAAAAAAATATATATTGAGTGTAAAAACATCTTGATATTGGAAATCTTTTTCCTCTCAATAGTACACAAATTCTTGACTCTTTGAACTTGAGAATTTTTGACAAAATGTTGTGATATGTAATTTTAAGAAGTACACACTTGAATATGGATATTTTGTTTTCACCTAATTTGCTTAACATTGTATGTAATACAAGCTCCAACTCTACGATGAACAATTTAAAAATTCATTGACAGAAGACTTACCTTGTCCCTGAGAACTCCCAAAATGTGCAGAAAAGTGGAGCGATGATTGTTCCACTTCAAGGACAGTAGCTCCTCCATGTTTGCTAAAATGATGGGGAAAAATAAATCTAAGTCGAGCATAATATGAGCAAAGAACAGTTTAGCTAATGCTCTAATTTACAATAAATTAGAACCAAAGCAAAAAATTGCCAATAAATTCTTAAAATTCAATTAAATAAAAAGATTAAGTGATCTGGTGAGGTAAATGTTAAGGGCACAAGTGCAGTGGTTCCAGCTGCACCTTAACATGTTATGGTAAACAAAAGGATAATGAATGGTTAGCCTTTCTTAGGCAGACTACTGGGCTACCAAAGGCAAGAGTACTTCACCAAATGTCTGAGAAGTTTTAAAAATTCAAAAATTTGCCCTGCTGCCAAACCATTACGGTCATCAGCCGTCAGAAACAACTGATTTTCTATGCTGGGTAGGTTCCTCTCTACCCGGTAAGTGAGTGGTCGCCTAGCCAAACAAAACAGCAGTACCATGAATTTTCAAAATTCTAGCTGCAACGGATAAGGAAACTATAGCTATTTTATTACTTGATTGATAAATTGCCTTAAATTATCATACTAAAACGAAATTCATATAATTTCAAACAAAAATACATTCCAAAACAGTTCATTGACAACTTGACAGTTCAAACAAAAATATACCTCAAACTATCATCCCAGAATACTCTTAGTATTATTTTCTGTCATGTTGCCAAATTAAGTGTACCAGCATAAAACTGTTGTTCTTAAATATCCCCTATTATTCAGACGCACGTTTTCTTTGGCCTACAGCATCATTCTGCTTATACTGTAATGCACAAGGCATACATTTTATGTATAAAGCATTGATATTTTCCTGTGATTTAAGATATGACATAAGATGATTTGGAAATCACATTTACTGTACAGATATGTGTTTTGCTATTATAAAAAGCATATCTAAAATATGTGGGTGGTTTAGAACGATGGGACACGCCCTTCCAAGAGAATGCTATGCTTGTATGTAATGTTGGTATTTTCGTAATCACATACAAATACATTTACGATAAAAAAAAAGATGTTTACACTACAATAAGTTCTTGTTTACATTGTTTTGTGGTAAGTTCTCACCATCCCCCAAAAACAAAAACAAAGTTAAATATTCTTGTGCCATCCTTTTCGAACCAAAAAATTTGTGACAATATCTCTCTTTCATATACTTTTAACCCTTTAACGCCAACTGGACGTATTAAACGTCAATATAAATTGTCTGTTGGGTGCCGATTGGACATATGGTATGTCGATATACTGTGGGAACAAAAAAAAAAAAAAAAAAAATTAAATTTGCAGAAAAATAGTTATAGGCCTACTAGGTGAAAATTTTTGAATCGCGCCTTGGGGGATGCTGGGAGCTCACGGATCAAGGCGTTGTTTTGTTTACAATCGTTGCGCAGGAGCGCAACCGCAAATTTCTTTCTTATCACACTAAAAATATCAGCGACACATCTCGGAAATTATTTCGTCACTTTGACATAATTTTTGCACCATCTAAATTAGTATATGAAAATGTGCGCAATTTTATGTAGAATACAACAAAAAAACAACTCATGGTTGTAGCTTTTATCAGTTGGAAATATTTTCATATAAATAACGATGTGCCTAAATTTCAAACCTTCGGTCAACTTTGACTATCAAAATGGTAGAAAAATGCAATTGTAAGCTAAAACTCTTATATTCTAGTAATATTCAATCATTTACCTTCATTTTGCAACAAATTGGAAGTCTCTAGCACAATATTTCGATTTATGGTGAATTTATGGAAAAAACTTTTCCTTTACGTCCGCGCGGTAACTCTTCCGAAAAATAATACATTTTTCGTCGGATTGTCGTAATGTTTGCACCATTTTAAATTAGCCGTTACAAAAAGTTTAATATAAGGAAATGTGCGCAATTTCATGTATAATACAACTAAAACCACCCATGGTTGTAGCTTTTATCAGTTTTGAAATATTTTCATATAAATAACGATAAGTGCCAATATATCGACCTTCGGTCAACTTTCACTCGACCGAAATGGTAAAAAAACGCAATTGTAAGCTAAACTCTTATATTCTAGTAAATTCAATCATTTACCCTAATTTTCCAACAAACTGGAAGTCTCTAGCACAATATTTCGATTTATGGTGAATTTTTGAAAACCGCTTTTTTTTAACGTCTGTGCGTTACGAATTCATGCATCATTTTGTGATAATATTTTCCCTGTGTTGCCTTGATCGTTTTACAATGTGTTATATACCAAAATGATCGCAATTTTGTGTACAATACAACAGGAAAAAAATTAACTCTTTAGCTTTAACCGTTTTGCTCAGAGCACGATTTGTATACAATTATAGATAAAAAAAATTTCGCTCTGTCATATATCCCAATATTTTATATTTTTTTTAATTTTCTGATGGTTGCATACTAAACTTCAGGCAATGACAAAAAAGGAGTAAAAAATGAACTCTTAATCTTGAAAACCAAGCCGTGCTGTGATTTTATGAAAATAACCATTTTTTCCGCTTCGGCAGTCACTCGCGAACGGCACCGGCATAGGAGACGATTTTTAAAATACAACTTCGGAGTTTAAGGGTTAAGATCATCAATAATAAATAGTGGGACAATTAAGACCATACGTTCACTAACACCACAAAAATAAGCATTATCAAAATCATTGTAATTCTACGTACAAATTTTAAAGATAGGTAAGACTATTTCATCATAGAGATCTTGTGATTTACTGTTACTATGCTGTCATCAGTTTGCAGTCATATACATTAACAGTGGGGGGCTTCTGTTTTTCTGTAATTGCGGTTAACTGATTTCTTTTGTGAATAATAATAGATTCATAGTCAATTACTAACTACAGTGGTACCTTGAGATACGAAAGGCTCAACTTACGAAAAACTTGAGATACGAAAGCTAACAAAAAATTTAACGGCTCTACATACAAAAAGTTTTCAAGATACGAAAGGTTTCTGTAAAGTCCGAGATTCGCTGAACCACCGATAACAATTTTGAAACTCGCACTCCGCAGACTGAGTAGACTCGCCACCATCCTCCTGCTCTCCCATTGGTTCCTGATGCTAGTCACCGCCATGAGATCCTTCTCTCCTATTGGTCAGCATCCTCCCATGATGCATCTACGTAGCAGCGTGCTTCTTCAGCCACTCGTACCAGCATCGTTATCGTACGCACGCAGTATTCGTTCGGCGGTCTAATGATTTAGTTTATTAACATAAATTCGTAGTGATTTCGTTGCAGTACAGTGGACCCCCCCGTATTCGCATTCTCCAGATTCGCGGACTCACACAGTCGCGGATTTCTCTCAGGAACGTTTCCCTGCATTATTCGCGGAAAATTCGCGCATTCGCGGTATTTTTCTATGGTAAATATCCACAATTCCTGGTTTTTTTATGAATTTCATCATAAAATGCACTTTTTGTGATAAAACTATTAAAAAAACCATGTATGAACATTTCTAGTGGGTTTTTCTTGAGTTTTAACTAACAAAATAGGCGGTTTTTAGCATTTTTATAGGGGTTCCAAACATTCGCGGGTTCTAACTCTTCACGGGGGGTCTGGTACGCATCCCCCGCGAATACGGGGGGACCACCATGTATACATACTTTATCGTGTTGTGTGGAAACTTTACTTATACGTAAATTACGTACGGTATAACGTAGTCATGGGTCCCAAGAAAGTTGAAATTCACAAAAAGAAGCAAATGCTCTCTTTGGAGACAAGATGGAGATTATCAAGAAGTATGAAGCTGGTATGCGATTGAGTGTGACCGCCAAGGAAAAAGGCCGAAATCTGTCGACAATAGGCACCATCCTTAAGCAGAAGGATGTTGTCAAAGCAGCTACACCTTCCAAGGGCATCACTATTTTGTCCAGCAAGAGGACCTACATGCACGACGAGATGGAACAGCTGCTTCTTGTCTGGATAAAAAGACAAAGAAATCACTGGCGATACGACAACGGAGACGCAATCTCCCACAAGGCCAGCGCTATTTTCGGCGACTTGATTGCCCAGGCCGAAGATGACGGAGAAGGGACATCAACGCCAGCCCTAGAGTTCAAGGCTTCGCATGGGTGGTTCGAGAAATTCCGTAAACGGACTGGTATCCACTCGGTGGTGCAGTATGGGGAGGCTGCCAGCTCGGACACGAAAGCGGCCGAAGCCTTTAAAAAGACGTTCAACGAGATGATGACCAAGGAAGGCTACAGTTCTCAGCAAGTCATCAACTGTGCATGAGACTGGCGTTTTTTTTTTTTTTGGAAAAAAAATGCCTCGTCGGACGTACATCACGGAGGAAGAGAAGAAGCTACCCGGGCATAAGCCTATGAAAGACAGGCTTACGCTCGCACTTTGTTCAAACGCCAGTGGGGATAGCAAGGTGAAGCCCCATACTGGTGTATCCTTCCGAGACTCCTCGAGCCTTCAAGGCCCACAAAGTGCTTAAGGAGAAGCTTCCAGTGATGTGGAGGGCTAATGCAAAAGCCTGGGTAACGAGAAGCTTCCAGTGATGTGGAGGGCTAATGCAAAAGCCTGGGTAACAAGGCTTTTGTTCACGGAATGGGTAAATGTGTGTTTCGGCCCGACAGTGAAGAAATTCTTGGAAGAGAAGCGCCTCCCCCTGAAATGTCTGCTGGTGTTGGACAATGCCCCTCCCCACCCTCCTGGCCTCGAGGAAGATATCCTAGCGGAGTATTCCTTCATCAAGATTCTTTATCTTCCGCCTAACACCAACCCTCTCCTCCAGCCCATGGACCAGCAAGTGATATCGAACTTTAAGCAGCTGTGTACGGAGCATCTTTTCAAGAGATGTTTCGACATCACCGATACCACAAAAAACCTCACCTTGCGTGAATTTTGGAAGGAGCATTTCGACATCATCATATGCATCCGACTCATCGACCAAACTTGGCAGGAGGTTTCGAGGCGAACCTTGAATTCCTCGTGGAGGAAACTCTGGCCTGATGCCGTATCCGCCCAAGACTTCGAGGGATTCGACGTGGGCGAAGCTGGTGCTGCAGATTCAGAAAACAGTTGACAATCCTGAAACTGTTTTGGAACCAAATCTTGACGAGATCGTTGCACTCGGCAAGTCCATGGGGCTGGTCGTCGACGAGGACATCAAGGACCTTCTCGAGGAGCACCAAGAGGAGCTAACGACGGATGACCTGAAGGAGTTGGAGGACATGCAACATAACGTCGCTCAAGAGGAGTTCTCTACCAGCGGCGAGGAGGAGGAGGACAACCCTATGACAACGGCAGAAATTAAGGATGTTCTAGCCGCTTTTCAATAAGTGCAATCGTTTGTAGAAAAAAAAACACACAACCGAAAAGGCTCACACAGGTCGTAAGCTTGGGCAGTTCAATGACATTTGCCTGAGTCGTTTCCGGAACATTGTGAAAAGTAGCAGAAGCAATCTCCCTTGGATAGTTTATTTTTTAAAGAGGCCTTTAGTATTAGCAGGAGTAAGTAAAAACGAAGAACCAAGTGATACTAAAAAACAGAAAGTTGAAAGTGGGGAAGAAGTTCAAATTTTGCATTAAAAAAAAAAAAACCTACGTAAATTATAAAAAAGTAAAAAAAAATTGAAAATAAAAAGACAAATTTTTTTTTTTATTTTAGTTTTTTTGTAAAGTTAAGTGTTACAGGTTTGTTAATGTGTTTCGTAAATTTTAGTTAGTTTTCCTTACATTTTTTTGTGTGTTTCGTAAAGTTAAGTGTACGTACATACGTATCTGCCGTCTGTCTGTCCTCCTCTGTTGCCACTTTCGGAGATAGCCTCACTCGAAAGGTCAGCTTCCACATTTTACTACATACGTACAGTATTTCTTGTATACCATGTACACTAATACACTTTATTTACAGGTAATTAGCAGTACGTTATTAATTTAGGTATTGAATGGCCCAAATTGTTGTAGTATTTCATTGTTTATAGGTCAATTTAGCTTTATTATGAAATTTACTGGGGTGTTTTTGGAGGGCTTGGAACGGATTAGCCATTTTACATGTAAAATGTGGTCCAAGATACGAAAACCTCATGATACAAAAGGCGCCTAGGAACGGATTAATTTCGTATTTCGAGGTACCACTGTACTTTTTTTATATCTTTATAGAAATTTCTGGTACCCAGACATAAAAATGTGTAAAATGTATGAATAACATTAGCATTTCATATATTTAGACACGTATGCAATTTAGAATAACAAAAATGTATGTGTATTAGATTAAAACTTATATCAAACAGTAATTTTAGCATAATATTTAAGCAAACATGCAGACTTAATCAATCTGATGCATAATGCTTGATATATGGTAGTCTGTGAAATGATGGTAGCTGAAGTATAATACATTTTATCCGTTAGTTAAAAGATACTGTAAACTGACTGCTAATATTGTAGAACAATGTGATTTCATTCTCTAATAATGGAAAAAAATTGTAATGAGTTACTATTACAAATTATCTGATTGTTCAAATAGAAATTGGTATACGTACTAGCATTTTCAGGAAGTAATCAAAGTAGCACCAACCACTACAGGCGGCCCGGGGCCCGGGGTTAACAGCACAATCGCTTAGCGGCGAATGGTTTTTACGGCTGTCATCATAAATATCCATTAAAAAAAATAAGGTATTTTAACGTATTTTTAAAGTAAAATTTTTGGTTAACAGCGCTGATAGCGCCATTATGTCTAATGAGTACATACATTTGTAGAAATATCGTTCATACCATAAAGGTTATGCCAATGGTATTAAAAATTTTTATGAGTTATTACAGAGGTATTAGGGTAAAGTATATGCCTCTGACGCTGTTCTATGCCGAAAATATAGTTAAATAAGTGCAAGTTTAGCTTTGGATGTGTCAATTTATAAATGTTCATGCTTTTATGTTTAACATGTGTATGAAAATGTAATATGTATGGGCATCTTCTGCACAGAAATATGATACAAAGGCAGCTTTTGAAACTGCCCTTCCCATTATCAATAAGATGTTTTTTCATGTTCGTTCTTGTAAGCCACCGCCTGCCTCTTTTCCGAAATATAGTTCAAATAAGTGCAAATTTAGCGATCAATGTGTCGATTTTATAAAATGCATTACAAAGACTTCATGCGTTTACATTTTAGCAATTTGGGGAGCTAATTATAACTTATTTTTAATGAAAATTCTTTTATTTGTTATAATGAGTTCAGCTTTTTGTTATAGGTTTTTCATGCATTTGTTTAAAATGTATGAAAATGTATTACAGGGTAATTTTATTTTTTGTACATAAATGATACAGTGGCAGTACACATGACCATTTGAGTCTTTGTAACAGCCATTCACATGATGAAGACAATAGGTTGTTCAGTTGTGCCCGAATAATAACATTTTAATTTATATCATTGATTCGCATTTTTATAACAAATTATATTTACAATTGTTCCATAAATTTATTTTAAAAGACAAACCTTGCATATACATTCAAATTTGCAACATGGCAATGTTTGCTTTTCCATGGGATAGAAGTATACAAAATATAACTGTGCAACTCGTTCGATTTTTCGCTTTGTTACTCGAGCAAAAAATTGAGGGATGACTGTACGAGCTTGAGATGCCACTGCTACGTAGGGACAAAAATTAAGATAAGCACAGAAGAAAAAGTAAATATGCATCTTTTCCAGAAATCTTTTAAAAAGTTATACATCACTTCATTGTATCCATAATATTGAATGTAGTATTCTCATATTATTGTATCATAAAATACTACAGTAAATTTAAGCCGGATTCCGCGGAGCGGCCAAGGTTTTATTTGAAAATCAGCTGATAGCAAATAAGTTATTTCGCCATATTTAACGCAATTCTGAGCTAATTTTCTTGCTTGTAGTTAATATAAACGAATTTCTAGATACTTGACTTATATGAGACAAGGTTATTTTTCCTTACAAGATGTGTTTACAAGACGTGTTTTTAGATGAAAATAAGACTTGAATATATCTCATGATTGTGAAGAAATTTTTAAACAAGTTACGTTGACGGCATGTTTTCAAGTAAAAAAAAAAATAACGTGATTCCGTTCAAAATTTTCCTTTACATCATCGTAAAACAAACTTTACAGTGTTTATCTTATTTTGGCGTGAAACCAGCAGTAAAATGTCTTCTTTCAAGCACAGAAGTTTTTATTAAAATAATTATATCTCAATTTATCTACAGTTGTGTTTGATGGCATACGTTTACTGGAGTTTTATCCTTGTTGCCGATGCCCGAAATGGTCATTAGCAGCTTGAACAGTTTTCTCAGCTTCAGCTATAACTAGGTTTAAATTTAACAGTATATTTCCCAATTGATCTTTGATCTATAGCAAATATATTTATTACATTAGGATACCTCAGTCCAATCTACATAACGTCATTTATAACAACTATGGTAATAGTGTACTATAGTACGATGATTGAAATACTTATGTAACTGGAAAAGGAATGGAAAAAGTTAGGCTATTGTAATTTGGTCTCTCATAAAATCGGATTATCGTAAGACGAATTATCATAACTAGAACACTTCGGCTACCTGTACACTGTATAAAAACCTTATTGTATCTTTACATACTGTAGACAAACCCGCCCAAAGGATTCAAGCTAGCTTTTTTTTTTTTCTTTTTTTTTTTACTTTGACATAACAGTTATTTATAATACGGTTACTATAATGTTAGTGTAACCAGTACTACCTGTACAGTAAATTCTATGGTACTAATACTGCATAAATATAATTTTTACTTATTGTGCATTATGGCCCCTTTGACTAGTCTTGGGCGCTGTTAACTGGTCTAGTATTCCGAAAGGTGTGCGGCAGCCATAGACTTTAAAAACGCTTAGCGTCGGCGGCCAGGAACGGAACCCCTGCCGCTAACTGAGGGCTGCCTGTACTCTACCCTATCATATTGTATATTCTCATATTACGTATTGTATCATAAAATACTAACAAAACCAGTCAATTTTTTGGTTTGGAAATCAGCTGATGGCAAATACGAGTTCATTTCGTCATATTTAACGCAATTCGGAGCAAATTGTTTTGCTTCTAGTTAGCATATAAAAATGAAGTTTTTATTGTAAAGCTAATATTGTAATACCTAACTGAACACCTGAACTAGCCCTGGTCACTTACCAGCACGAACCATCATTTATTAAAAATTTTCCAAATCTTTGGTTAAAATAAACCGATCAGTGTTGCCAATCTCCTGGCAAACACCCTCGTACCTAGTTACCAGCCCACCGCTAGTAGCCCTGCCTCACGGGGTCCGGTCACACACCTGCCCTCTCACGTCATCATAACTCAATAACTCTGTATGAGAGGGGAGGAGGGTGGGAATCATTCAGGTGTTCAGGTAGGTATTACAATATTAGTTTTACAATAAAAACTTCATATTGCAATACACCCCCTGAACACCTGAACTAGCCCGATTAACAACATTAATTTGGAGGTGGGGAATCAAATCTGCCGGCCCTCACTGTACTAGTTGTCAGTCAATATAATTGAGTACGCGAGTCAGTCTCAAGTTCATTTGTCACTCGTCCAAGCTAATCTCCCATGTGTGGCCTTCTAGGCCTGTCATATGTGGAGGGAAAAACTCCCTGCACCTCTACTCTAAGGTCAAAACTCATTGAGTGCGGAAGGGATACAAACCTGTTTCCTCTCAGCTGGCTATGTGCCTCACCTGAGTAGAGGAAAAACTGAAGACCTCCCATGTGGCTCTCGGCCTCTCATGTATGGAGGGAATCTGAAGACCTCCCATGTGGCTCTCGGCCTCTCATGTATGGAGGGAATCTGAAGACCTCCCATGTGGCTCTCGGCCTCTCATGTATGGAGGTTAACTGAAGACCTCCCATGTGGCCTTAGGCCTCTCATGTACGGAGGAGACAACCATGTCCATCGGTGCGTCTGCGACGGTGTCGTCGATCGTAGTGATGTCCTCTTGTAGTGTTGTACCTGCCTGTCTGTACTCTGCCTGGTTGGCACTTGAAAGAATACCCTCACCCTCAGATAGACCTAGACATGTTCTTTCCTATCTGTCCTAATACTTAAAATCCTCTTGTGATATATCATATCATGAATACCTTATACATATTCCTAATAGTCGCTCACTACTCTAATCCTAACTCAGACAGCAAGATTGTTGGGTTTAAAAATAGAATTTTGGCCAAAGGCCGAGTATTGGGACCTATGAGGTCAGTCAGCGCTGAAGGGAAATTGAAAAAGTTTGAAAAGGTGTGAAAGGAAGAAAAACCTCTGTTGCACAATGAGTCCAGTGTTAGGAGAGCGTGGAAAATAGGATGAGAGAATATGAAATCAGAAAAGTGAGAGAGAGAGAGAGAGAGAGAGAGAGAGAGAGAGAGAGAGAGAGAGAGAGAGAGAGAGAGAGAACACAATCGTCAGGATAAGAGAGATATGGGAAAAGAGAGAGAGAGAGAGAGAGAGAGAGAGAGAGAGAGAGAGAGAGAGTAGAGAGAGAGAGACACAATCGTCTAGATAAAGAGATATAAAATCGGGAAAAGAGAGAGAGATAAAATCAGGGAAGAAGAGAGAGAGAGAGAGAGAGAGAGAGAAGAGAGAGAGAGAGGAATAGAGAGATTCGATCGTCTAATATCTCCATCTCCGCAAATTGCAGCAAGTTAAAAGGGTATTATCTTAACGATAATACTCTTATAACTCCGTACAGCTATGAACAACCGAACGAGAACTTGTTGCTAATGCGATCGACTCCTATAACAACATCACTTTATTGTATTGATCAGCGTGTGACAGCAATCGAATCCGATAGCAACATCCGTTATTGTATTCATCCGCGTGGGACGGTAATTACTGTATTCATGTTATAAATGCAGCTGAAGCTAATAAGGCAAAATTACGTTCATCAGCAACCTGGACAGAAGTCCCGAGCTTTTGTATGAATTCCAACGCAGCCGTGGTAAAAGAAACTAATAGCATGAAAGAGCTCATTACTGTTGTTTTCACACAGACAAAGGATTAATAACATATATAAAGTGTAAGGTTCGTAATACCTATGAAAAAGAGTGAAAAACGAACGGAATCCTAAATTTAACGCCATCTAACCCGAGGGAAAAACTAGTTTCCAATGAGACGTATCAGTCAAATTTTGGTCTTAAATTACATCGTAAGACGAACAGTATGACTTCGTTACATAAGTTAAGTATCCAGATATTCATTAATATGCTAACTAAGGACAAAAACATTAGCCGCCGACCAAGTGATATGGTTGAATCTGAAGCCAAGGAGAAAAAAAAAATAGACTAGCCGGCATCGTTGTCTGTCTAAACCACACCTCCTTACAATAGTGCTGTTTGACGACAAGCTAGTGTAATTGTAATTTAATTGAAAAGTAATAAAATAATATTTAAAGGTAATTAAATTAACTTTATTAGCCTAAATATTAATTTCAGTTGTCATTGTAATTTGATAATACGACTGGTAATACTTTGTAACTGTAATTTGACATAAGCTCATGTAAATACTGACGGCAATAGTCTGTTAGACGTATGAAGACGTCATACATACAAATTCCTTATATCTGACATCTGATTATATGCCCCAAGATAGATACCTCATTGACTATATTAAATGTCAACATAGTTGAAGACACGTCTCCTTTAAGACGTTTGTACAAACTTGGCATAAGTGAGAGTGTTGTTACGTTAGTCATTTTAGTCAATCAGGAGAGAATGAGATGGATACGGCGACGCAAACCCGTATTCGTCATCCGCTGATTCCAGCGTGAATGACTGCCGAGTTTAGTGTTTATACTACGCCCATATGATGATACACATAATACAATTATAATGCTTTAGTCGGACAGAATCCGATCTTCATTCTGTTCGATTACATTCATATTAATTATCCTCAGATCGGATTCTCGTTCGTTTTCAATTACACCTGTATTGAATTATCCGAAGTCAAGAATGCCTTAAGCCTACAGCGTTAGCCAATATAAAAATAACTACCGATATGTTGTACATCGAATACTTTAGGTTAGGCTAGGCTACTGAATATGCATACGATATATCATCGTGAACACTAGGCTAACCGTAGTTAATTTTATTCGATTTCTCTTCATACTGAATATCGTAAGTTCATCTGCATTGAACGTAGAATTAGTCGATATTAACAATTATCGTATCGTATACGTAGAGGAAAGGTAACCTTAAAGACGAAGGGAGGCATATCTGAAAGACCAACCCTGGCCTAAAAGCTTCTGATGCAAGGAACTCGAAGCAGGAAAAAGCCTAAAGATGCTCTAAGGACACTGTGCCTCTAAAAACTACTACTTTTAATAGAAAACCGACCCGAAGAAGCCTGCACTTCTCTTCCTAAACTAAACACTATGTTTATGTTTAGTTTTTATCATCCTGAGAACTTACACATCGAGGGAAGGGGAATCTGCTGCCAACACTGCCTGCTGCCTACGCGCCAGGGGGGGACGGCGGATCCTGCCCTCTGGGCGTGCGGATCCCCATAACCCCCAGCACCGGTTAGGGCTGATTCTGGAACAGGCAGGGGAGCTGGAAAAGAACGATTAGTAATTTCAGTATCCCTATTGCTCGATCTATCCTGACATAATCTTAACATAAAATCGGTAACAGAGATGTCATCGAGGGAAGGGGAATCTGCTGCCAACACTGCCTGCTCCGCGCCAGGGGGGGGTGGGGACGGCGGATCCTGCCCTCTGGCTTAGCTGGATCCCATAAACCCCCAGCACCGGTTAGGGCTGATTCTGGAACAGGCAGGGGAGCTGGAAAAGAACGATTAGTAATTTTAGTATCCCTATTGCTCGATCTATCCTCACAATCTTGACTAAAATCGGTAACAGAGATGTCATACTCGATGTCAGCGTACTCTCAAGTCTCTTAAAGAGCACTGTCTCTAAGTCTTTATCTTGATCTACGTTAGTCTCTTTCTGCCTACAGTTACTTCTTAATACGAGACCTTCCTATGTTTGAAATACCCTAACATCTGGTCCAAAGACCACTCCTGACATTCCAAACATCTGGTCTTTACATTGATATTTGGACAGAGCCTAACAATTTACGCATAAGGAATGACTATCGTGTCATAGGGTACTCATCCTTTTCTTGCATTGTTGGCAAAGACGATACGTTGTTGTACTTCCGCTCGTCGTTTTCTGTGATGTCGTGGCCGAGGATGCAGTAGTCGTTGTCGTAGCCTGTGTTGTTTCTTCCTTTGCAGAATCAATGTCTAATGACAAGGTATTAAGAGCAATCCAACCGTAATCCAAAGGGATGCGTAATTCGTCACCAAAATCAATCAAATCAAAGGTGCAAATGAAGGCCGGGCAAGACCAAAAAGGAGTTCGCTGTGGATACATCTGTACTCCACCGCGAACGATAAGTGATTGACGTGAGAGGGCAGGTGTGACTGGCCCGTGAGGCAGGGCTACTAGCGGTGGGCTGGTAACTAGGTAACGAGGGTGTTTGCCAGGAGATTGGCAACACTGATCGTTTATTTTAACCAAAGATTTGGTAAATTTTTAATAAAATGATGGTTCGGGCTGGTAAGTGACCAGGGCTTAGTTCAGGTGTTCAGGGGGTGTATTGCAATATTCTATATACAGTGGAACCTCGACATACGGAAGTTTCCTACTTACGAAAAATCCAAAGTTACGAAAGCAGACGAAAGATTTTTTTGCCACTGTATACGAAAATAATTCAGGTTGCAAAAGGGTAAAGTTCGAGATTCGCCCAGACCACCGGGAAAATTTTTTAACTCGCACGCCGCCAACTGAGTAGACTCGCCACCATCCTCCCGCTCTCCCATTGGTTCCCGATGCTAGTGGCACGTTGTTATATTTTATTTTTTAGTGCCATATCCTGCTCTCCTAGTGGTCAGCATCATGCCTCTATGTAAAGGCATTCCTTGACCATTTTTGGTGGCAGTGTTATCGTAAACACTGGAATTCGTTCCTTCACATACATATTTCGTTTAACGTAAATTCGTGTTAGTGATTTCCCTTTCGTTGTGCTATAAGTTTACTTTAGTGTGTTTGTGTGTGAACTTAATTTACTTACGTTATTAGCCATAGGTCCACAAGAATGTTGCCGAATTTCATGGAAAAGAAGAGGATGCTTTCTATGGAGAACAAAGATGGAGATAATCGAGAGGTGTTAATGTTTTCTGCCATTTGTTAGTGTTTCGTAAAGTTTAGTGTTCATGTTTTCTGCCATTTGTCGCCACTTTCGGAGATCCCCTCACTCGAAAGGTAAGGTTCCACATTTTTTACTACAAATGTACGTGCATGAACGTAAAGTATTTCTTGTACCATGTACACTAATACACTTTATTTACAGTACGTACTAAAATAAAGGTTATTGTTAGGTATTGAATGGTCCAAATTGTTGTATTTCATTGTTTATTGGTCAATTTAGCTTCATTATAAAATTTACTGTGGTGTTTTTGTAGGGCTTGTAACGAATTTGGCAATTTACATGTAAAACGTAGTTCACGATGCGAAAAAATCAGGTTATGAAGGCCGCTTACCGAACGGATTAATTTCGTATCCTGAGGCACTACTGTACTATACTTATACGAGACAAGGTCATCTTTTCGATATAAGGGACATGCTAATTGGAAACTAAATTACTTTTATCATTAACAGATTGCTTTGTGGGCATGTTTAATGTGTAAGGAAAAATTATGTGATTCCGTTCAGTATTTTCACTTGATTTCTTCCCGAGCTTTGCCGTTTTGTTATCTTTAATCAGTTTGAAAACAGCAGTAAACTGTATTCTTTCAAGCCCTGAAGTTTTGATTAAAATGATTCTCTCTCAACTTTATCTACGGCTGTGTTTGATCAGATAGGTTACGGGGGAGTTTTATCTTTGTTACCAATGCACAATAACAGTCATTAGCAGCTCGAAAAGTGTTCTCAGATTCAGCTACAACTGTGTTTAAATTCAACAGTATGTTTCCTTACTGATCTTTGAACTATAGTGAACAAAGTTATTACCTAAAAATATATTGTCCTTTTAAAAAAGATAACGTCATTTATGACATAAACTCGGTAATTATTATCCAATTTGGTTGTAATTAGCAAAACATTTTTCATTTGGTTGTTCATGGCTGTACATTTACCATACGAGTAAAATATTAAAAAAAACTCTTAATAATTCTCTTCTATTTTTTTTTAACTTATTTAACTAGATGGGATATGTTAGGTTATTGTAATTTGGCCTCTTTCTCTTGCTGCTGCCTTGTTGTACGCTGCTGGGCTGTATCCATTAAGAGCGAAATTTTTAAATATTTTCAAAATATTGTTGTACCACTAACAATTGGTAACCGCATCGTAAAATCAGATTTTAGTTGAATTTGTTCTATGGGGAATTTATTATACATAAATATGAGTAAAATAAAGTTCCTTAAACATTAAAACTTTTACTAGAGAAATAGTTTTCTCAGGGAAAAATAATTAAAGTTAAGCAATGTTATGAGGGAATTTGTGAGAAGATGGAAATATGGAGCTCTGAAGAGGCTTATAGCAGTTCCCCATACAGCCGCCGAAGAGGCTTGTAGCAGTTCTCGGGTTAAAGAGGGTACAAGGGTGGATATAGGGAAAATTCTTGTGTGGGGTATTCAAAAAGAATGATTTTTTGAAAGAAACTTTCAAAAAAAAAAAAAAAAAATTTAGTTTTGGAATGCTTTATGAAAGTACATTCTGAGATAATTTCAAATTTTTTCATGACAATATTATACTCCTTAGCTATACAAGAAACACCAACAACTTACAAAATATATACAGCTGTTATTAATTGGTTGAGTCAGTATCTGAATATGTTAACTGACATGCACAATAACTTTTAGGTGCAGGAATTGGTACTCAGCCGTATCCCTGATTGCGATAGATATTGGTACGGCAGTGAATTGTGCATGCATCATTTCGGACTTCCTGCGATACAAATAACATAGTGTAGTGGGGGTATGTCAGTGGTGCCATATTGCGCTACTGACTTGCTGTAGGTACAGCAGTTTGTTAATCAAGCAGCAGTTGCCGTACACTGTTGCTAAGAGCTATAGGTACAGCACTAGAGGATCAGCGACAGTAGTAATAATAGTCGAACTGAATTGTTTCACTGAACATGTTCAATTCAAAATGTCAAGTGAAGCACCATACTGTCATCTCCAAAGCATTTTGACAGTAAATGAAAATATAAAACTCACAATAATATTAAACATACTTAGATTTTGATTATATGCATGAAAAATGAAATAAACTAATCTATCTGCGTACTTCAAATCTTCTTTGAATCCCCCTCTGAACCGTGTAACAATACATCAGTTTTCGCTGAAAAACAGAATTTTTCAGGTTTTCAACGAGCTTAAAAAAGCAATAGACGTCTACGAAGATTCAAACTTCCAGAAGTTATATATCCGTAGGTCACGAACGATCGAATCAGTCCTGAAAAGAGCTCCGAAGAGGAGAGTCAAAGAAGACTTAAAGTACACACAAATCGTGCTCTGATGTATTCATATAGTAAGGAAAAACTGCCAAGTCGATCCTCTGGTAAAAGACCTAATCAATCGTACGTAACTCATCCCAAATAAGGTCTATCTTAACAGCATGTTTTCCATATTGGACGCACTACTGACTGCTGCACCATCTTACTTGCCAAGCTTCAAATCTTCTTTGAATCTCCTCTTCAGAGCTCTTTTCAGGGCCGATTCATCATTCGTGACCTACATAAATACAATTTCTGGAAGTTTGACTCTTTGCAGATGTCTATTGCCTTTTTTCCAGCTTGTTGAAACCTAAAACATGTTTTTCATTTTTTCAAAGCAATGATATTGTTATGATACAATAAAGTTTGTTCATACTTACCTGGCAGATAATATATAGCTGTATTTTCTGAAGTCCGACAGAATTTTAAAAACTTCCGACATACTTGGACGCAGTGGGTCCGCCAAGGTGGTTAGTACCCATTCCCGCCGCTGGGAGGCGGGTATCAGGAACCATTCCCATTTTCTATTCATAATTTATTTCCACTGTCCCCCTGAGGGGAGGTGGGTGGGGGTACTTGATTATATATATCTGCCAGGTAAGTATGAACAAACTTTATTGTATCATAACAATATCATTTTGTTCATGAAACTTACCTGTCAGATATATATATAGCTGAATCCCACCTTTGGAGGTGGAAGGGACAGAATAGAAGGATTTTGGGAAACAAATGCATGCAGATGATTTACATCTTGGTTCCACCTGTTAGCATAGCTGGCTTCGTGGTTACTGCCACGTAAGTCTGCTTGTGCTACTAGAGTTGCCAGCGAGGTAGAGACCTATATAGCTGGTGCACTCCAGATGATCTGTCAACAGGGGCGAGACCACGACGTGACTAGACCATATTGACCATACCATGAGGGCTAAGAAGTAAAAATAAATATATATATATATAAATATATATATCACCTCCGACCAACCTCGCCAAAGTTAAGGTGTGTTAACTAAGGCTTAAGAGTTAAGAAGTCGCCGTGTGTCGGGGACTCAACAACTAAATTAAGAGCTCTTCCTAACCATTTTCTACAGGATAGGATGAGTGGTACTTCTTGCCCCCAAGATTGTGTCTGCAGACACGTATGGCCCTAGCGAGCAGCAGATCTCATATGCCATCTTCACACTCGCAGGGAGTGTGAAGTGAACACAGAGTTGCTTCGCTAAAACATGGTACTCAGGATGTTGCTGAGTGCCATGCTCTGTTGAAATGCTTCCGAGGCCGCGCCCTCACCTCGTGAGCATTCAGATAAAAAGATTTCAAATCTTTGTGCAAACACAATGAAGGAGCATTTTTTGAAAGAACTCCTTAACACTAAAGCCAGGCTGTTCTTCGATATGGGCAAGTCTGGTCTTTTTCGGAACACTGCAGATTGCCCGAATGACTTCGACTTTCTTGAGTTTTATGTAGATAAAACTTGAGAGACCCGACAGGGCACAGGACTCTCTCTGGCTCCTGCCCACTAACTTGTGCCATCCTTGCTTCCAAGCTCCTGGCCCAAGGACAAAACTGGTTACCATTCTTAGGCCACAACGGAAGGTTAGAGAGCACACCGCCTTGTGTTCTCTAAAGCCAAAACTTGTGACGATGGCTTAAAATCTCACTAACCCTCTTTGTCGTATCTAGGGTGGTTAGAAGAAGGCCTTCCTGATCCATGCAAGAAGTTAACAGGTAGGAGAGGTTCGAATGCTTTTGACATCAAGAACTTCAGACTACGTCTAAGTTCCATATTGAAAGCTTCGATCTGGACATGCACAGTCAGTCCGTCTGTACTAAAGTCAGGTGACTGACCAGTTGACCAGTCAGACGAATCAAGGACAGCAAGGCTGTACCCTGAAGACCATAGGCAACTATTCTCGCTGAAGGATGAGTGTCTGGACTGCCTGGGCGATTCAATCTAAGCAAACCTTGGGGTTGTATCAACGCAACCCAACGTCGTCAGCGAATCAACTCCTGACTCGAGCTTCTGGTGCCAGGAGAAAGGAGCGAGGAGCAAAAAGGCGATTCAGTCCCCGAAGGAAGAATGCCTGACAGTCCAACCTGGTCTCATGTTACAACGATCATCGGGGGTGTTATAAACGCAACCGACTTCGTCAACAAGAAACTCAGGGCTACTATATGTCGCCTGATCTCGCACGAGTGTCTGACTCCGAGAAAACAGGTGAGACAAAAAGTAGATGATGAGCGAGGTTCGAGATTCCACAGAACTCAAAGATCGTGAAGGGCTTTGTTGTTTGACAGACGCAAATCTCTGAGCCAAAGGCCCGTCAACAACATATTTGCGTATTCTTTAATAGTTGTGACTGCCAGCTTATCCATTCTTCAGACGGAAATGGAAGACGGTAATCTTATTCCTGTCAACATCTCGATAGCCTGAACGTAGTCAGACTCAGAGCGGAGAGGTTATAGGTACCTTTCGAGTTAGGAGTAGACGACTCTCTCGGAAAAGGTCCGTTGGAAAGTGAACTAGGAAGTATGTGACCTCTGTGAATCCCTGATCCTGAAGGCCAACATGGGGCGATCAGCGTCATTGTCGCTCCCTGTGACGTCATAAATCCTCTTATTACATTTCCTAAGCGATTGAAAAAAGGGGAAAAGAGACTAAATATCCATCCCCGTTCAATATCATAGGATGGCGTTTAATGGTACCGATCCCGGATCGAGAATAAGGGAGACAGAAAAGAAGAAGCCTCTTCGTCCTCAACTATCGAAGAGAAGAATGAAAGGGCGTCCCTAAAGTCTCCACAACTCTCAACTTACTTCTAAAGAAAGATTCCACTCGGAAGTCAATAGTTGCTGCCGTCGATCGAGACGATTCGTACGGACTTTTGCAATCCTGTAACGAACCTCTAGAGGATCGTTACATTCAATACGCGTTGTTATAATAGGCTTTCTCGTAAACTTGAACAGGGACCGAGAGAAGATACTTAAGATATGAGAGAGCTGTGGAATATCAGAGTTGATCTGGACCACTGGTCCCAAAACTCGTTACGAGGACTGGGGGAGGGACTACCGAATCGCTTTTACTTCTTTCAGATTAAGATCCAGGACATCTGAAACCCTATCCAATGTCCCTATCCAGATGTCCGGCACCTTCTTTCTATCACTCAGGTGATAAACGCACTGAGAGATGTTCAGAATCATTCCTAGATCTTGAATAATATTTCAGTTTCCCTCCCGGTAGGAAAAAACTGTGGTCTGAATTGCAGTCTATTCGGGGAAACAAACTTCTTCAGGAAGGAAATGGTCCCCAGCAAGCTCATCCATTCCCTCCCCGAGTATGCTTACTTCCCTAATAAGGCTGCGCTTTGCCTAAGCAGGTAGAGCATATAAAAGTGCAATGTTGCGGTAGACTCGTAGTTCTATACCGTGCCGGTAAACGAGCACCGAAAGGATTAAGAGATAACTCTGTTGAACATAGTAAGGCAAAACGAATGCAACGTTTATTCATTCACGTAAGAAATCCCCTCAATCTTAGGCTAAAGTCCGTGATTGTAGGGCAGAGATACAGTTAGTCAGTCAATCATCCCGCAGAGAGACGTAACCGCCAGCAACAGAGGATACGGTTAGTCCATTCAATCCCGCAGGAGAGAAGGAGAAGTAACCTACCGCGCATGACGCGCCGATCTGTTTACTGCTTACTGGCTCGGTTGGACTGGAGGACAGACACAGCGTGACAGCAGCAGCCAGCAGCATACGAACGTCGTCTCTTAACTTTATGTCTGGGTTGCCAGCTACCCTATTCTACGAAGAAATAGGTCCGATTATTTTTTTGAGCCGAAAGACTCTCAAGCTGGTATATTTAAGCGAAACAGAAAACGCTAAATATATAGATGCGTTTGTGTCGTCAGAACACTACCATACAACGGTAAAAGATAAATCGGAAACTCCTGGAAGGCTGCAGGGAGTAACGATAATGTCCTTAAAATAGACAATAGACCTCTCCGGTTGCCATCCGAAGAGGTAACTACAGCAAAGCGTATTATGACTTTAACCAACCAGAAGTAAAATAACGCAAGGCAAATATGAAATTATATCCAACAATAAAGTTTGTTCATACTTACCTGGCAGACTATAGTATAGCTGAATTCGAAATACAGCTACATACATATCTGACAGGCAAGTTTCATGAACAAAACTTAAGAGAATCGAAGCAGTTCAGCTCAAGCTTCTTATGTTACTGGACATAAGCGTTCATTGACGTAGTCTACAAGTCTATTTCTTGTACGAGTCTGCGAATGACGAATGAGAGCTCTTCCGAATCTTGTCAATAAGAGCTTATTCGCTTACGCAATATCAAGTTAATGAGATGTTTGTCAATGAGAACTAACCCATTTACGGGACAAAGAGATATTTTGTCAATGAGGGGATACCCACTTACTTGCACAAAACGAAAGTATATTGTCAATGGGGGAAAGTCACTGAATTGACAAACGTAATCCAGGGAGTCAGCATTTAATTTTCCGATTCCCGTCTCAAACGGGAAGGGGAGGTGGGGCAAGAATCCTGTTAAGAGACTGGGCTTACGGCAGGTAGAACGACGATGTTCAATTCGGCAGCGTAGTCCCGACTAGAAACTAACAAAATCTATCATCTGAAAAACCCTTTCAGATGGGCTAAAAGGCTGCAAAATTATCCTGGGAAGAGGAAGAAACTCTCCAACCAACTTCCTCTCCCGTATCACAACTAATGCCTGCTAAAGCTTAAAATTTATTGGCAGTATGGCAAAGGAAGTCCTGTCTTGCGCTTTCCTGAAGAGCGTCCTTTTGATGATGCCTTTGCAAGAATCCCACTGAACGTTGCCGAGAGTCCTGACGTGCAGACATCGAGCCTTACATAACCCGTAACTGCCTTATCGCAAAGTCTTGACTGCGGTAGTGGCAACTTAAATTTATTGGCGAGAATGGCAAAGGTTGCGGTAGAGCAAACGAGATCTTCCCTTGAGCTTTCCTTAACTCCATCCACCTATGCGAAAAGCAATATTAATTGACAGAGGCCTCTTGAATTCACTGAAACCCGATGTCTTGCTGGGTTTCGAAGAAGAACTCTGTTCACTTTAAACTTCCTCCGAAGCACTGCCTACTTCACATTCATTGCAGGTGAGGTAGAAGGTATCACCGGAGGTAGAGGTAACATTCTTTAGGCCCATATCTGAAACAAGAGCTTGAAGAGTTCAACAGAAACGTTCAGCCAGGCGACACACCTGGATGCGCTGGTGCGCGCTCGGCGTCCACTGGAGCGCGCTCGGCGTCCACGTGGCGCGCACTTGGCGTGCACCCCGCGCGCGCCAGGAGTCCATCCGAGCGTTCCCGGGCGTCCGCTCTCAAAAGCTTCCTGCTACTATGACTTCTCTTACTTGTATTTCTCGGTGGAAAGACGGACACGAGTTCAGGCGACGTTCGCCTTCTTACTTCTCACTGAAACGCATAACGAGAGAGAGAGAGAGGACGTGAAGCGTCCTCTTCTATAAAGCTTCTATTTAGAGGCGCGAGTCCTTCCGAAAGCTCCAACCCCTGCATGGGGAGGACGCTTCGGAGGACGAGAAGCAATCTTTCAGGATTCGTGCACGCGCACGTGCATTTGTGGCAGTCTGGGGATTTTTCATCAGAAACTGCCGAAGGCACGCCAGATCGGTGGGGTTCCTTGTAACCCTCCTTAGGCTTTCGACATGCTCCCTCCCCGGGTCCTGGGAGTCAAGCAGAGGTCCCGGCCTAGAGGCGAAACGAGGCCGATCTGACGCACCCTCCACTACACAAGGGGTATCACTGCACTTCTGCACTTCACTTTTACTCTCTAAAGCAAGCACTTTCGATTCTAAGATACGAATTGAAAGAGTATCAGAGAAAGGGCAATTCCTCTACAGACACTGCTTAGGGCCTGAAGGCAACACTGCAGGGTTTAGGATAACAATTACAGAGTAGTACTTCACAGCAATGAAGGAGAGCGAGCACCTCTCGTAGACATAGTTCATAGCCCGTAGTGCCATAACTACCAGGGTTAAGGCAAAATAAAGTCTACAGGATTGTAGCAGGTTTCACTACCCTGACTTTTTGTTACTTGATTAATTGCGTACATACGAATCATACGTCTTCCTTACGGAATTTTAGACATGTTTTACTGATTAATTGCGTACATACGAATCATACGTCTTCCTTACGGAATAGACAAAGTCTCACACTCCTTACATGACAAATCTCAACAAAGAAGCAAGACCCATACCCCCTCTACATACCAAGTGCGGATCTACCGAAGCTTTCGGTAGCCCACACCCTATCTTTGCAGACAACCCCTCTGAAACTAGCCTAACTAGATTCAGATATTTTATGCAAAAATGAATCAAATTCAAATCAATTTAAGATAGCGTATGCCTAGCCACAAATCCCACAAATCCAAGTAATAAATCAAAAGACAATTAGGATACTTAGCGGCAATGAAGTTTCCAAAATCCTAAGACGGAGGTACTGAAAACAGGTGTTTTCAGCACCAGCGACAGAAAAAATTATGAATAGAAATGGGAATGGTTCCTGATACCCGCCGCGAAAATACAGCTATATATATATCTGACAGGTAAGTTTTCATGAACAAACTGATGTATTATTACACAGTTCACATTACTAGGTCATTTTCTTGCTGTCACTGATATCCTAAGACAGGGTTCGCGCATGCGCAATTCCAGCCGTACCAATGTCTATCGCAATCAGGGATATGGCTGCTGTACCATTATCCAGTTCATAACTTTTAAACAAATATTACTATCCTCAGTGACACAATAATTGTCTCAATCTCACTATTTGATGAAATGAATAGGCACAGGATATAGGTACGGCAGCCGTATCCCGATCGTGGTAGATATTGGTACGGCAGTGAATTGCGCATGCGTCAATTTCAGACTTCCTGCCGTACAAATAATATAGTGCGGTGATGTACGGCAGATTCTGTCATTGGCGCCGTATTGCGCTCTTGACTTGCTGTAGATACGGCAGTTAGCTATATCCGTTTTACCATTTGCTAATCATACTGTATTATGTAAACCGGAGTTCGGCTTTTAGGCGGGACAGTTACGCTTTTTGAACATCTGTCCCCCTTTTTTTAGTTAGCAAAATGTCCCTCCCCCCCCCTTTTTTTGTTTTGCTTTTGTGAATTTTGTCCCGCTTTTTTTTTGTACTATAAAAACAACACTATCCCGATTTTGATTTTAATGGAATAGTGCTGAAAATTTTGTTTAATTTTGCCATTTCACTACCTGGTAAATTCCATCGTCTTCTCAGACAGCTGCAATAACCCAATGAAGTGAATTAAAAGAATATTGTAAAGTGTATAATGGCCCTTGCCAACTGCCGATCGGGCAGAATAAAGGGCCGAGAAAGTCACCAAAGGTACGATGGTAGTGTATATATTATATATAATCCTCTTTTGAATCTCCCTCTTCGGAATTCTTTTCAAGGGCCGATTCGATCGTTCATGACCTACGTATATACCATGAATTACCCAATTTTTGAAAGTTTGAGTCTTCATAGATGTCTATGGCTTTTTTCAGCTCGTTAAAGCCTGAAACATCTGTTTTTCGGCGAAAACTAATTATTATTCCGCGTTTCATGCTGTTCCGTCACCACTTTTCTTGCTGTCACTGAGTGATATGCCCAAAGACTGCGTATATACTTCAGTATATACTTTGGATATGTGTGAGGCGGTAAACAAGGTTCGCGCATGCGCAATTCACTGCCGTACCAATATCTACCGCGATCGGGGTACGGCTGCCGTACCAATATCCAGTTCGAAATGAATATGCATCATCATCAAAAGGCATTATCAAAACCAAAATTTACAAAATACACATATAAATCTTCGAACGTTGTAACTTCAGTATATGAAAGACTCCCTAGACAGGGCCCACCCAATCGAAGGTTTTAAAATTATGTTACTTTTGATGCCATTGATGAAAAGAAATCTAGCATCTTTTCTGTTCAAGATGATCTGAATGGCTGGTGAGGCTGTTGACCATCACTCAAATGAGCTAATACGAGAGACTAAATTTACAGTCATAATGTTTCTAACAATACTTTTGACATCTTTTCCTTTTAACCTTCTTCAACTAGAAAATACGACGAATAACGAGATGGTGGAAACGTTAACATTCTTAATGAGGTGACTTTTTTTTCTCTCTCACATTCTAGGCCAAGATTTTCTCTCTCTCATTCTAGGCCAAGATTTACAAGACATTAAAAATTTGTAAGGTAGAACTACCCATGCAGACAATATCAAATGACTAGGTTTATGAAAATCCACATTTTTCACTAAAGTTATTACATATCAGGGCAAAATATCTGGCTGTGATTGACTAAAGCATTGTTAACCAATCTAGGACACCATGAGGTGGTTGAGGCCTGTAGACTTTTGAATTTCGGTTAGCGCCGATTTTTGTCGGGGCTCAGTAATTATGTAGAAATACCATTAAAGTAATTAAAGTCTGGGTTATCTACAAAATATATAGCTAAAGCCTTTCCATTATACTGGTGGCACAAAAGAAAATCAGGCAGTTAATCAATTTCTTCATGAAGCCTAATCTGCTACAATGACTGCAAGCTTCATTTAGCATTTGATTGCCAGTCAATATTAATTCAAGTAAACTTTCAATAAAGTCACACACTTAGGGCTGGGCTTAGGTTATCATTATGTATGCTACACTAGCCCTTAACACACTTCACTAATTCCCATCTTAAGATTCAGGGTTACAGGCATTAGACTAGGCACTACAGATAATAATTCACCGTTAAGATTGAAGAGATCAAAATAAAACCTCTCGAATAAGAAATAACTTTACCTAAAGGTACTTCCACATCCCAACGTTCTAACTGTCACCAGAGAAGCATCTTTGAGCACTTCCCATAGCCCATATCCCGCCTCGGCGCCTCTCATCCCAAAATCAATAACCCATCTCGCGCCAACCTCACCCTCAAACGGTAAATGAAAAAAAATTGACAGAGAAAATGTTCCTGGGGCGTAAAAGGACGCCGTATTTACTCTCGTGTAATTGTATGTACACACGCTAACGTGGCACCCGACCATACCTTAATAATTGATACTAGCTATCTCTTCCCAGACATTCTCTAAAGCGATATTTTTCGCCCCAAAAACAAAATTTCCGCGTTATGTCGAAGACGCCGTTGTCTTGTGAGCGGGGT
>NC_087211.1:74809336-74891318 GCF_015104395.2 Macrobrachium nipponense | reverse complement strand
GGTGAACAAAAGTCTTGTTATCCAGGCTTTCGTATTAGCCTTCCACATCACCGGAAACTTCTCCTTTAGCACTTTGTGGGCCTTGAAGGATCGAGAAGTCTCTGAATAATAGATAAGTAGGGGCTTCACCTTACAATCCTCATTGGCTTTGGAACAAAGTGCGAGCGTAAGCCTGTCTTTCCTAGGCTTATTCCCTGGTAGCTTCTCTTCCTCCGTGATGTATGTCCGACAAGGCATTTTTTTTTTTTTCCAAAAAAGGCTGGTCTCGTCACAGTTGAAGACTTGCTGAGAACTGTAGCGTTCGTTGATCGTCATCTCGTCGAACGTCTTAATAAAGGCTTCAGCCACTTTCGTGTCCGAGCTGGCAGCCTCCCCATGCCGCACCACCGAATGGATGCCAGTCCGTTTACAGAATTTATCAAACCACCCCAAGAAGCCTTGAAGTCTGGGGTTGGCGTCGATGTCCCTTCTCTGTCGTCTTCGGCCTGGGCAATCAGATCATCGAAAATAGCGCTGGCCTTGTGTTAGATTGCCGTCTCTGTTATCATATCGCCAGCGATTTCTTTTTCTTTAATCCATACAAGAAGCAGCCTCTCCATCTCCATCTCATCATGCACGTGGCTCCTCTTGTTGGACAAAATAGTCACGCCCTTGGAAGGTGTAGCTGCTTTCATGGCTTCCTTTTGCTTAAGGATGGTGCCTATTGTCAATGGATTTCGGCCGTATTCCTTAGCGATCACTATTAATTATCTCCATCTTCATAGAAAGCATCCTCTTCTTTCCGTGAACTTCAGCAACATTCTTGGGACCCGTGGCTAATTGAGTTAATTAAGTTCACACACAACACGATAAAGTAATACAAGTGTATACAAAGAAAGCGAAATTACTAAAACGAATTTACGTTAACAAATGAAATATATGTGAACGAACGAATTCCGCGTGCGTATGATAACGCTGATGTGACGAAATGGTCAAATGGACGCCTTTACGTAGAGGGATGATGGGACAAATGCTGACCAATAGGAGAGCAGCATCTTACGGTGGTGACTAGCATCAGGAACCAATGGGAGAGCGGGAGGATGGTGGCGAGTCTACTCAGTTGGTGGTGCGCGAGTTTTAAAATTGCTCTCGGCGGTCCGGGCGAACCTCATACTTTACGGTACACCCTTTTGCAACCTGAATTATTTTCGTATACAGAAGCAAAAAATCTTCATCTTTGCTTTCGTAACCTGGGTTTTTCGTGAGTAGGGACTTTCGTATGTCGAGGTTCCACTGTAGTTAATAGTCGATTACTGATTGATAATTTTATAAAGCAATAAGTAACTGAGATTTCCAGAGATGTCTGCATCTTGCCTCTTGTCTGTCTGAGCGTCAACCCCTGGGTGCCCCAGTGTTTCAGGCTCCAATGGCTGCTGAGTGCCTAGTTTTTCGGGTGCCAGTGACTGCTGAACGCCCAGTGTTTGGGTCGACAATGGCTACTAAGTGACCAGTGTTTTGGGTACCTATACCTGCTCATTGCTCAGTGTCTATCTTGCCTACTGACTCTTGCCTCATGCCTCCAAAAGCTGACTCCAGTTCTCTCCTACTAGCCCTCCTATCTCAGTCATTTGCTCCTGCGCCGGGCTGTATAGCTTCCAGGTGTATAGCTTCCTTCCATGTCTTGGCAGCATTTTATTTTTTCAAGATTTTGTCAATGTAACGGTGAAGCGTTGTGCAGTGTAGGAGGTGACTACTTGTCTCTCGATGCTCCTAGACAAAGGTCACCACTGTCCTCCTCTCCTAGGCTTTTGCTGCCGGGTACATTGACTCGCTTGCTTTCTCATATACGCTCTTAAAGGTGGAAGTACTGACTTCTTGTCCGTTGAAAATTAAGTGGATCGGAACTCTGATCCTGCTTTGGTATTTTGGATGGACACCAGGTTTGGGTGCTCGGATCTCTCGTATCAGGAGTGTTTTTTTTGTCGAGCACCAATCTATTCAGGTGCTCTGCACCATCTGGGGAGCTACACTCCCTTGCTCCAGCTCACTTGGCACTTTCCACGCCTTCCCTGGCACCAGCTGGTGGTAGTTTGGCGCTAGCTGTTGGATGCCTGATGAACAAAGTCTACTTGTTCATCTTCATTGACTATAGGATCTTTCGTTTGCTCCTATGTTCTGCCACTTGGTCAGGACATCACTTGAGTCTTGCAGGAGGTTCTATGTATCTTCCTCTTCATGCGGTTTTTGATCACGGAGAATACAGATGCGTGCTGAGGTGTCAAATTCTCGCCATCTTTTGGCGCATTCAACACAACTCAAACTCTTGCATTCCTGCAATCTAACCAGGTAAAGGAAGATCTAACCAGATATAGGAAGAGAAGGATCCATTTGGTCTGTGAGAGCCCATGCTCTCCCTTCTGGAAGCTCTCTCACAGTATGAACTACAGTATACGGTGTCCTCTTATCGCCGTAGAAGCCGTCCTTTCGGGATAGCTTCTCGTTTGCTCTCTTCATTAGAGAATGAAGGATATTTGCTTCCAGTCCTTATTCTTTTTCTAAGTGAAGAAGAATTGGGCTGGGGTTCAGCCACCAAGAACCTAGGAATAAGCTTGTGTACTCTTGTGACAGGCGTCTGCTATAAGTTGCACTGTCTGAGTAATAGGCGCATACTGGTAAGTTAGGCCTTCTAGTGTGTGACTGAGACAAATGGTACCTTCTCATAATTAACCTGAATCTTTGGAGAGAGCCTTTCGTTTTCCCCAAAGCTCCGTTTTGATGACCGAGACGTCTAGTGGTATTGTTTGGCAACAACACCACAGGGTTGGTACTATTGTTAAACAATAGGGTTGCTCTCCCTTGTTTCAGTTATCATGCAGGTGCTTGGGTGTGTGTTGTGCACTCGATAGCTCTATAAGAAGTACACATTCCAAGATGAATTGTACAACCGGGCAACTCAGCCTACAGAGTCGAGTGAGGGACAGAGATTTTGTTTGTCCTAGTATTGTTTATCCTCTGTCGAGGGTTAACACCTAACCCGAATCTCTCTGCCCGACCATCACAGATTTTGTTTGGTTGGCTTTAGATTCTTGCTTATGGTTCCTGTTTTGGGCTCCTCAATTACCATTGCGAGAATCATCAGGGAGAGAGATGTCTCATTAGATTCAATATTGTCTTTCTGTTTACCCCATGGTACAATAGAAGTCTCTAAATCTTCTGCTTCGTTGCAATTAACCCTTAGACCACTGTGATGATTCAGAATGATTTTTAAGGCAAATACAGCAGGTTGTCCATCTATATACATTTTCTAATTCATAAGTGTTCAACTAGTAGTTATTATTCCTGATTTGGAGTGACTTAGAAGACTTTGCGTGTTTGATAGCTCTGCTTCCAGTGTAAGCAGAGAGTTCCTCCCTGAACCAACCTTCGCAGTGACAAGAAGTGGTTCATCAAGCAGTACATCCCTGTTTGTTTACGCAGCTATAGACTTCTTTATGCCCATTCTGCTATCGATCTATGGGAGGCAAAAATGATCTTCGCTGCTTATATTTTTTTATGTACTTAAAAAATTTCGAAAATTTTCAAGACCTCAAGACATTGTTAGTGACTGGTGTGGCATCACAAGAGGAGGCATAGGAAGTTTGCCTATTATCTCTTCATCTTTTCAGTAAGGTGCTTAGTTTGGATAGCCAGGGGGTACAGTGTACCTGGAGCACCCACCACTCTCAGTGAATGGGTCATGACATTTCAATGTAGGTGTCAGTGTTTTATGGTTGTTTTATATTGGTGCTGCACCCAGCTAGCCATGGGAGTATTCCCCTCGCTGCAAAGTCACTGAGTAGGAGGTAAACCTTGGCTCTACCGCCAGCCACTAGGAGGTAAGATGAGCACCAACCAGAGGCAGTATTCATCTGCATAGGTCTCTTAACTGGTAGGAATGACAAGCATTGTTTTTTCTATGCAAGCAACTTTTCTATTTTAAATTCATTACATGAATTAATGCTTGGGTGTAGAATTATGTCCATGATCCCACCTCATTCACTGTGGAATCAGCAGTATAATTACTGTGTAAGTATATATACAAAATTAGATTTTTTAGATATTAGATTTTGTATGTATACTTACCCAGTAATTACATGATCAGAGCCCACTACCCTACCCTCTGATGGACATTATGCATAGAACAGAATGATGTGATTAGCTAAGACGTTCCTAGTATTGCCACTGGGGGACAGCACTGTATACGTACACTGAGCCATTGAAGCGCTACCTACGAAATTTTAGTTCAGGCTGCTGTCGAGTAGAAACTTAGCAATATAATTCTGGGTAAGTGTATACAAAGTCTAATTTTACAAAAATATTTTTTTAGTATGCCTTGGGTAATTATTTTGAAAAGTGGTAAATTTTACAAATATTTCATCATTCAATTTTGTACTACTGATAATTGGAATGGATTGCCTTCTCTGATTCATAGCTTAGTGTGTGTAACTTAGACCAGAAACTTCTCCCAATGTGCAATCGTCTTTATCTCCACCACAGGGTGACTTGGCTGGTTGGCAGGGTGACGTGTCATCCATGGGCTTTCCTTCACATCTAAATTTCAGCGCCTCAGATAGTTCTAGTCAACAGAATGCACCTGGGGTAAGTGTTACTCTTTGATAGTTTTTTTAACCATGACCACTGGCATCCAACCTAGAGGTACTTGAAACCAGTAATGTTCCAGTTTTATCTGGAGCAAACCAAGTCAGCTTCTTACAACATCAGTTGGTTACAGAAACCTGAATTGAAGATAAATCTGTTTTGTAATTAGATATTTTTTTTTAATGGAAATTGATATGCAGTTTCATATTCTTGATGAAATCTCTCATTAAATTTTAGGGTTTTGAGTTTTGCTTATTCATGGTACTCTTGATTTGAATGGCAAATTTTAGTTTTTGTATCCGAGATTTTCAGAGTAGTATTAGTAAGAAACTAAAAAAATTTGTTAGACTCAATGAAAGGATTAAATAACACATGGGTTTAGTCTAAGAGGGTAATCATTTGTCATGGAGTGGTAGCCAGTCAAGTACCATTAGTTTATTTCAAGATAATTATTGGGCAATTTTAAAAAGTTTTTAAGGTAGTGATAGCCATGTTGTGTTGCTATTTACTGTCTTGATAAAAATGAAGATTATCTAAAGATTCATTATTATGTAGTGTCAAGGTATGTATAGGTTATAAGTAGAATGCTCCTGGCAAATTGGAATCTGCATTGCGTGTAATTATTTTTAATTTGGTTTTATGATGGGTAGGAAATTGTTCATGGTAATGTAATTGTTTATTGTGACATTTTGATGTAAAAAATTTTGTTACATCTTTTTGCAGTGACCTTCCAAGTGATGGGAGTTTTTTGCTCAAGTGCAGTTTTCTTGCTATTTTCGTTGTTTCTCTGGATCATGATAGATACTTCTATAGCCTCATTAGCAATACATGTAAAATTGTAAATGAAAGCAATTACTTGACTAATTAGTCATTTTGCCCAAAGTGTGGTTGCCTGTGCTGTTGATTACACTGAAAATGCATCTCTATGATTGGCAATGTCATTGATAGGCAAGCTAAAGTTATTGATTCCATTTTATTGAGGTCCTTTTGTTGAAAGTATTAAAATGTATACTCTACATTTCTTATGGGTATTTTAAGGGGTGTGTGTTTGTTCCTACAGGAATACAGACCATTGCCTTTTATGTGAGAGTATTTCTTAGTAGATTTTGGAATTAGTTTTTGAAACTTATTTAAGTTGTGGTTAACTGGTGGTTGGTTGGTGAGGGGGTTTGCCCCCTTTCCCTACTCCCTTGTCATCAGGTTGTTTTTGTTTTTTGTTGGATTTTCAACTACAGGCTATGGGAATGGGAAGAAGAGATGGTCTTGGCTTTGGAAGCCCCTTCAGCTCTGCCAGACTGAGTGAGTCCTTTCCATGTTTGGGAATTTGTGAAAGCATTAGATCACCTGGATTGGGGAATGTGTACTGTAGATAGGGATGACACTGGGTTCTCTGAGCATGCTCAAGAACCAGCAATTCCCTGTTGAAGAAACTTTGAGAATTTTCCTGGACTCTTTCCCTGTTTGTACTCTGTTGAGGTAGTAGTAGGAAGAGTCTGATGCTGCTGCCTGCTGTGACATGGTTTCTCCAGTAGCTGAGGAGAGTGGGACTTTGACCGAGTAAGGAGAAAAACTGCAAGTGCAAGTCTGTTTACTCTGCTTCATCAACCTTTTTTTGGTCATGTGCACACACTTCCCGTATGCACATCAAGTATTTTTTTTTTTTTTTTTTTTTTTTTTCATGTCTTTTTGTGGCTAATCTTCCCATGGTAGAATAGGTGGTCTTAGAAGCTCCCCCATCCCCTTTATAAGTAGTTTTACCTGGCTAGGAGTGACTGCCCTTCTTTTTCAGTAGTTGAAAACCACATTAACTCAACTTACTGTGGGCCATCTGCCATAGGTATGGTTTACAAGGTTCAGTGATGCCAGTGAACCAGTGTCTCTTGTTCCCCTCTCCCCCCTCCACAAGAAGTTTTACTTGGTGTAGAGTAACTGCCCTTCTTTTTTAGTAATTGACAACCACATTAACTCGCCCAAAGGTGGGCATCTGCCATAGATATGGTTTACAAGGTTCAGTGATTATGCTAGCGAACCAGTATCTCTTGTATACATAAGGGCTATCTTTGACTTCTGACAAGGTACATAGAGAATATCAGTGCTGCCTTCTTACTTTGTGTGTGTAGAATCACATGAGAGGTCCCTTCTGCCGGAAACTATCTGGTATTTTTATGTTCTGTACATGTGGCCTATTGCTGTAAGTGCACTTCACGTTCATGGTATGGACATTACTGGAGGTTGTTGCTTGCAGCATTAGTTTGGCTTCACCCAAAAGACTTTTTAGCCTTTTACCACTACCTTTCCTCAACCTTGCTGTCCAACTTCTATTTTTTGTGCAACTATGGGGTTCTCTCAGTTCCACCTTTAGAACTTTGTTCTTTATCTCCATTATTTTCTGAATCTCGTTATCTCGTTAACCAATCACTGCAACTGCTTTTAACTGTCTTCAGTGTTGGCCAAAAGTGCCTCGCCCGTTGCTGAATAACCATAGATTCCATGCAACTTAAAAACACCATACAAACAAACAAAAGTGCCCCAGTACTAGGTTGGACACTTGAAATTTGTTAAATCAGTCTGTGTGCCATCAGTCAATGTGCTATATTACAGAAGTAGACTTAGCAGTTATTCATCCTATCTTGAAGCCTTGGCTGATAGGATGTGGCACCCTCCATTTTCCCACTTAACAAAGGGCAGGTATAGTGGTAGAGCTACTGTTTGAACCTATCAATTCATGATTATCCCAGATATTACCTGCCTTTCAATCTGTACTACCTTATGATGAGCACTTGGTTCTCCTAAGTTTTCTTCGGGTGCAAATTCAGATATCTCAGTCTGGCTTATGCCCTATCAGTCTTGCAACCTCTTCCCAGATTGTATAGGAAGCTCCTCTGCTTACAACTATGACCCAAAGCATGGTATTTTCAGGTGGAGATTCTACATGATTGTTGGTTGAGACCATTCTCACACTTCAGGAGAGAGTCTTGTGCATAAAAGATGATGTTTTGTTACTTTAGGAAAAAACAAAAACAAATTTTTATTTGTATTTTTTCTAGGTATACAAACCTGAACTTTTTATCATAATACCACCTCTGCCACCCCATATAGTCCCTGGTGCCAAAGGTAATAGTTTGATGATGGCAGATAGGTGGAGGTTCCTGCTCCCTGTCTCTCATTCACTCACTACCATGTATTTTATCTGTTAATCAAGTTCCAATGTCTGATTCCAGCTTTAATTATCTTTTAATCAAGTTTCAATGTCTGATTCCAGCTTATGCTGAGGAATACTCTGGCATAAAAGGCTCTGGTTTGTATACTTAGGAAAAATACAAATTTCCTTATAAATATGTAATTTTTATACTATCAGTATAGTTGTAATTCTTGTTTGCTTTTTTCTTCTTATTGCAAAAGAGATTTAGAATAATTTTTAATGTGCATTTTTAGGAAGATCAAGCTTTGTAGTGTTATTTAGTGTTTTAATATCTAGGGATTTAGTTTCAGAATTTTGGGTTTTTAATGTACTATTACAAGATAGTTGTTAGTTTTTTCTGAGCTTTTGTAAATGTTGAGAATAGTATTGGTCATTAATTAAACTTTAGTAAGCATAAAGTAAAAAATGAATGTGCTTATTTGAACTTTGGAAATTTTGATATAAAAAATGACAGTACTGTATTGCAGAGGCGCCAGGATCTAGACAAAATATTTTACTACCCTTATACTTAATGATGATTCTCCTGTTTTATATATGGTTTATGACAACTTGAGTATTGTAAGAATAGCATTTAACATTACATTGAAAGAACAGGATCTTCAGATGTTTCTGTTACCATACTGATGTTACATAATTATAATTAATTAATTACCTTAAAATGATGAAAAGCCACATCACCAGGGTTTGTGAATGTCTTCAACTTTTTAATAGTAAGTTAAGTTAGTTATGTTGATAACTGAGTCGGATGGTGTTATTGTTGCAAGATGAAGTTGATAAACACTTTTTTTATCAAAATCCTGAATGATAGAGAGCATTGTATTCCAGGAAGGTCTCCTGGTAGATTGAAAAGGTGTCCTGTTGCTAGTGTTATAAATAAGACATAAATTCATCATTCTGTGTGCTGTAGTCATTGGTGAACCGGGCAAAAGTTTTTAAAATTATTATAATTGTAAAATAAACAGGACTGAAATTGTAATGTAGGTTTGTTGAGGACTACGGAAAGAGATTTTCAGTTCCTCCAAAAAAAAATTGATAGCCAGTTTTGCGTTACCATTTTGTTTTCTAGATGGTTTTGTTCTTAATGTATACTTAGTACTACTTGCCAGAACCTTATTTTCTACAAAATGTTTTAAGGTTAAAAAAAGCTGGGGAATCTAATAATTCTTCCTTAAGCCTGCTGTAAACTGGGAGACTGTGATTTAATTGAAATACCTAGAGATCTATGAAGCGGTCTTGGTTAGTTGTTGATGGCAGTGATATTGAACATTGCATGGTTGTAATCAAGGCTTGATATCATAAAAAGGAAAGAAGAGAGCAATAACATTGATTAAATGCTTAACTGCAGGCAGTCCTCGGTTATCATGGGGGAGGGGGGGTTTGGTTTCTGTTGTCAGTGGGGCGCTGATAACCGAAAACCGCCATTAAAAGAAACATGGCAATTTATGGCGCTTATGGCACAGAGTTTCGGTTAATGGCGCCCTAACTCCTATTATTGGCATCTTATGGTGCCGATAACCGAAGCTCGTCCCATTATGGCGCCATAAATCAGCGATTTGTGCTAGACAAGCGCCATAAAACCAGATTGCCATTAATCGAGACCACCGATAACTGGAGACTGCCTGTATTTACTTAGGTGCCTTTTTTACAGGTGCATTTATTACAGGTTGTATAAAATCCCCCAGTAAACATTGACTTGGGACTAATTTGAAATGCAAGAAAAGAAATTTTAAAGCAAAATATTGACATTAGGAAGATTTTAGTAATGAAAAAGCAAAAGCCAGAACACACAAGACTTGTCTCAATATTTGCCTCAGTTTTTTGGAGAAATGTATTTTTTCATCATCAGAATACTGTATATTATTCTAGCTTAGCATGATCTGTAGTTCTTGGACCAGAAGCCCTAGCCAAGAGCCAGCAATCTCACTTGCTATTTACTGCTCTGCTTACTGGTATTACCACCATTTAGGTCTCTTTGGGGGGAAGATTTTCTGCAGTCAGAACTACTTTTGCCAACGGCAGTGTTTCTGCTTTAATCAATTTGAAATTTTTATCTCCATGTTTTTATCAGTGTAAATTCAGCATGTTATATATATACATGTTTTGTTGGGTTTGGAAGGTTGTGTAACACCTTCACCATTTGCGGGAGTACAGTTCAAATGCACAATGCCATTTACTTGAAAATGCAAGCTATGTACCGTTGCACTCGTTCTCAGGTTTTTAGTCTTGGATAAGGAGTGGTTTGTTTGATGAGTTAATGTTGTAGGCTATGCTTATCTACCAAGATATCTCGATGTTGGAAGTTCGATGTTCTCTTCAGACTTGAGTTGTGATCAGCTCTCCGTACCCTAGCATTGAAATAATGTGCCACAGCCCATGTCCGTTTATTCGCAGAGTCCATGGGAAATTGCTGGCCTGCTAGGGTAAGGAGAGCTGATCACATCTCAAGTCTGAAGAGAACATCGAACTTCCAACATCGAGATATCTTGGTAGATCACAACTATTCCTGGTTGTGATATCCCACCTTGGCTTGTCACAGCATCTGGCTTACCATTGTTGTTCCTTTCTAGCCTCTACATGTTTTATTGTTGCTACCGGCTTCCTGGTCACAGAGTTTGATGTAGCTGAAGGTTTACTTAGCAGTGCAGTTACAATTGTAGTTTGGTCAAGTTATTTTCCTGGTGAACTCCTCTGTGCTGGGCCTGGCTGCATCTCTTGCAGTCCCCAAACCATTGGATGCAACCCTCAGCTCAGGCTGTATGTCCTCGCCAGGGCTAAGCTGCAGTTGAATTTTGTCCACTTATTTTTTTCTGCTAAAATTCATCTGGCCTCCTTGGGGCCTTGGGGCAAAAGATGTCAAAATGTTTTTTGTTTTTTGTCCTTTGAGCTGAGGAGTAGAGAGAGAAATACTAAATTCCTATAGGTGCAAGGTTTACTCATCATGGGGAACCGAGATCATTCAGTCAGTGTGTGTGACAGAATGACGTTGCACTTCTGGAAACATTCCTGGAATATACCAAGTAATCAGGGGTTTAGAAAAAGTTGTTTCAAAAGGTTGAAGTTGTAACAATTCAAACCTTTTGCCCAGTTGGCAAATCAAGCTTGTGAGTAGACATTGTTGGGCTTATTGGAAGCAAGACTGAGGTAGATGACCCAAAGTGAAAATATTAGGTGAAGGTTTGCCCCTTTTACAGCACTAGGCAACCAAAAGAAACTATAATACACATATAGTGTTCCCCCATATTCAGGAGGGCTTTGGTACCAGACCCCACCCCCCACCCCCCCCCCCCCCCCCCCCCCCACACACACACACACACACACACACACACACACACACACACAAATAGTTTAGACCCCTATAAAAATGTATAAAACTGCCTATTTTGTTAAGTAAAACTCAAGAAAAACCCACTAAAAATGTTTACACATGATTTTTTTTTTGGGGGGGTTTTTTTTTTTTTTTTTTTTTTTTTTTTTTTTTTAAGTCTTATCACAAAAAGTGCATATTGTGATGAAATTAATGATATGAAAACAAGGAATTTGTAGATATTTCTCAGAAAATACTGTGAATAGGCTAATTTTCTGACAAAAATGGGGTTATGTTCCAAAGACAAGTCTGCAAATCTAGAGTTGGTAAATACAGGGGTTTTCACTTTAATACAAACAAATACGAAATGTAAGCAATGAAATTTTGATGAAGGAAAATTACCACTTCCAACCCACACGCACACTACAGTACACGTCAGTTCCCTTCGACTACTTAATCCAATCAAGAAAACAGTTGATATAGATATATATCCAGTATTTTCTTGCCCTTTACAACATCAAGGATTATATACAGCAGGGTAAATTGATTCCGATAGACTAGAACCATGTATCGTTGCCTTGCCCTTTACAGCATCAGGGACTAAATGCAAATAACAAAATATGTATATCCTTAAATAATAAGCACATATATCATACCAACTTTCAACAGAGTATGTACAGCACAATAGTCACATCATTACAATCAATCAGCACAAAAAAAAAAAGGTATCGCAACATACAAGGTGTCCATAAAGTCCCAGTACTGTTACAAGTATTTATTGCTTGTAATGGTACTGGGACTTTATGGTCACCTTTTATATTACACCTTCCCCTTTACAGCATAAGGGCTCTCAATACCTGCAAGTCAATCAGCACAAAGAAATAGCACCTGCCTAGGGGCACAGTTCCCTCTCCATGTTCAAAAATAAGTCTTAACAGTAAAACCTTAAGTAGTTCTGAATAAAAAATATGAACCCCCAGTAGTTCTGAATAAAAAGTATGAACCCCCAGTATTTCTGAATAAAAAATATGAACCTCCAGTTGTCTGCAGCACACAGTATATATACTTAAATAATACCTGCTTCAGCAAACAAGATTCTTCCTCATTTCATTACTAAGTAGTCTTAACTTCACTTTTAGCCACTGATTGAACAGAATGATACAGTCAGTTCAAATAATATCCATTTATATCACACTGCTGTGCTGCCTTACAGCCTCAACTACCCAGAGGCAAACTTACTAGTGCAAACTCCAAAAAGTAAACTTCATAGGTTCATTCTTAAACCATACCTCAAATGGGGAAAAGTTAGTCTACCAACACTGCACTCAGTCACTCCTGCAAAAGAAAAAAAAATCAATCCCACTAAATCACAAAATGAAAAATATTACAAAAACATAAAAAAGGATAACTCCATTCTTCCGCCCAAAAAAAAAAAGCAGCAGCAGCATACAGCATACCAACTATTGTCTCTTGTTTATTTTCCATTCCATCCAGTGTACTTGTGAATGAATGTTAGTGGACAGTCAGGCTTCTCTACTCCAAACTCCATCCCCCAAAATTGCTTGCCACCCTGGGGCCTCTCAATAAACCCAAATCACCTTGTACTCCCAGAAAGGGGGCCAAGGTGTGTGTGTGTGTGTGTGTGTGTGTGTTTTTTTTTTTTTTTTTTTTTTTATTGCTAAGGGCAAAGGTCAGTGGTTGAGGGTTCACCTGAGAAAAATACTGAAGACCCCAATTATGGTCTTTCGAGGATGGAAGTTCTTTTTGAAGTTTCAATTAAGTTGGGATTTTTTTTCTCTATATACATCAGACAACCACTAAAACTATTGACAGAGAGGTCTTTATCAGAATAATGGCTGGATGAATGGGATAAAATTTCATGAAGTTTTGACCTACTGAGTACAAAATTTATAATTGACTTCAACATATGCTAGGGATGGAAAAACTCATTTTCTTTGCCTGAACCCATAGAGGTTCTCAAGAATCAAGATTGTTTTTCACAGGCTTGTTACCCTAAAGGTCATTGGTAAGGATGTTGCCTCCTTAACTGTATTGGTGACTGTCTAGTAGAAGTGGAGTGCAGCTCATGCATTGTGAGCAGTAGGTAAGGTTGTCCTGATTTTAAAACATCAACTACATAATTTTATTTAGCACAGAAAATGGGGGTTTCTCAATAGCTCACAGTTTATACCGTTTTCTTTTAAACAAAATTTACACTTCTTTCATAGAAAACTGGTAATGAATATTGATATTTCTGAAGAATAATAATAATAATAAAAAATTTGGAGGTGAAGGTACACCATGGGTTAAGGAGAGGATTTGTCTAGTTCCTTGCTATTCTGAACTGCAGGAGTAGGGATTAGATGAATGAAGCTGTTTGCAGACAAGAGGGCGAAGGCTTGTCAAATGGTTCCCTTGAGCTAACTTCCATCCTGGTTAAGTAGAATGCTTTGTATTCATTGACGAATACTGAAATGAATAGGATGTGACTTTTTCATTTTCCAAGTCCCCTTCATTTTTGCATTACATATGCTGCTCAGTGGGTTCTTCCTACTTGAATAACAATTCAGGCAATATATGACTAATTGGGTTATGATGGAACATTATATATAGCTGGGTTTTTCTAAACCCATTTGCACAGATCCACTTTTCTCCTAACACTAAAAAGGTGAGGCTGAAGTCAGCAGAAGAGACTGCTGGATCTTTTTTTGTATCATTAGAAAGAAGATTGTAATTATTTAATTTATTTTTAAAAGAAATCTGTGTTAAGGCATTAGATTTTGGATAGCTCTTAGTAAATGAATAACCAATTTTCTGTTATAATTTGCAAGACTCATTACTGCCTTGTTAATCATATATTGCTGATTTCCACGGGCGTGTAAATTCCAGTTGCACCGTACTGTATCTGTATAGTAAATTTTGAGATGCCTTTACAGTATTGCTTTGCTCAGTCCTACATAAGGATACGACGTATACAGTGGTCCCCCCCCGTATTCGCAGGGGATGCCTACCAGCCCCCCCTTGAATAGTTAGAACCCACGAATGTTTGGAACCCCTATAAAAATGCTAAAAACACCCTATTTTGTTAGTTAAAACTCAAGAAAAAAAACCATTAAAAATTTCATATTTGGTTTTTTTGAATAGTTTTATCACAATAAGTGAATTTTATGAAAAAAAAAAAAAAAAAAACAGGAATTTGTGGATATTTCTCAGAAAAATACAGCAAACGTGCGAATTATCCGCGAATAATGCGGGGAAACGTTCCCGAGAGAAAACCCGCGAATGTGTGAGTCTGCGAATCCGGAGAACGCGAATGTGAGAGTCCGACGAATCCAGAGAACGCGAATAAGGGGGGGGGGGGGGGGGGTCTTGTACTTCTTTATATCATATAGCATTACTCTCGAGTAAACTTTGTTGATCATCCTAGGAATGCGTACAACCCAGGGTTCCCCCATATTTTTAAACATCCTCATTCTTTGTTGCCAGCTGTGTAAGCACCCTTAGCTTGTTGCTTGGTTTTTTAGTTTAGTAGTAATGCTAGCTCATTTTAACAAATTGGTTATCTTGTATCTGCTTTCATTTTTTTTTTTATATTAGCTGTTATTATTTTAGCTATATGTATACATACGTGTGTATATATATATATATATATATATATATAGATAGATAGATAGATAGATATATAGATAGATAGATAGATAGATAGATAGATAGATAGATAGATAGATAGATAGATAGATAGATAGATAGATAGATCGATCGATCGATCGATCGATCCTGGTTATTGAGGGGGTTCCGATAACCAGGGTAGATAGATAGATATATAGTTCTGGTTATTGGCGGGGGTTCCGATAACCAGGGACCCTGTAGATAGATGTAGTGAGTTTATGTAAGTTTAGCCCAACTTGTATATTAATGTATGGTTGTTTTTGACATGTGACAAACTTTCTATACTATAACGCATGTTGTTTTTGACATGTGACACACTTTCTGTACTATAACTCAACATACTTGTTAGTTTCTGCTTGGGCAAGCTTTAAGTTGTCTGTCATATGTCTGGGAGGGGATGGGGGCCGACTTTCTTCATGGGCATAATGTTTGTGCTGATATGTGATGTGTGTTGTATTGCTCAGAAGAGCCCCTACAAGCGGCTTGCAACAAGACTGCTGCGCATCTGGATTGTCCAGTAAAGGTTTTTTTCCCCTCTCAGTGGGAACAATTTTCAAATCTGTTCTGAAACTCTGTCGTTCTTTTTTCCATCATTGTCCTCCAAGTGTTCGTTATTTCCTTAAAGGGACAAGAGCTTTTGGGGTAATCCATCATTTCCTTGTAGAACCATGGAGGTCCCCAATCAGAATTGCTATGCTGGCAGCCAGAGAAATCTTTGAATTGGCAGTAGAGCATGACAGATAGTGTCCAGTGTCCAGTCTTGTCCCAGGAGCTTGAGACGGATTTTGTTATAGTATGTATACTAGTCTAACCAATCAGTGGTGTCTGCTGAAAGGCACTCTCACCCAGAATGTATCGTTTCAGATTAATTATTTCTCAAGCTTTTGCTTGAGAAAAATGCCCTGTTTTTAGAGAGACTGCATGACCAAAAACCTAATCACGATAATGTCACATTAAACACTAAGGCAGGAGGTTTTCGTTGGTAATAATGCTGGATTATCCTTGCTTTCTATTCTTCTACATCCAGTTTCAAAATCTTTCTTTCCCTTCCTCTTTCTTGAACATCCAAAGCAATCTCTATATATACATGTATACTATATAGATGAGTGTATACATGAATGTTAGACACATGGACTACAACTTGAAGAGTAAAACAATAGGTCGTAGTATATTTTGGTCAGCGATATGGTTCTATTTTCAATTATAGAAATATCAGAATTTTAATTTTTTATATTAAGCAGGATTTTGCTTAGATTATGAAAACTAGAATATAGAAGATAATGATCAGATTGATGAAACAGACATACAAACATACACTGTAAATCAAACATGTATTAGAGTGGAAAGCATATTTTGAATAAGAAAAGATTTTTGAATCTGTAAGTGCCCTTCCTGTGAGTCAAATCAACCTCAATTGCTCTACTTTCCTCTCTCTCAAGTAAAAAAAAAATAGAAATAAAATGCCTATTCCCTTTTATTATAATAGACACTCTCCATGAATGAAATTGTCACAAAGCCTCTGTAATATACTTGGAGTAAATGGTCTCTCAATAAATACTGTACTGTTTGTGTGAGGAAAAATTACACTTAATTTTTTGTAACAAAAATAAGCCAAAATTGGATCCTTTGTTGTATATCACGCAACATTTAGATGGGTTAGGCCCATTAATATAAAAAAGTAAAATGGGGATATGTAGTTTTATGGGAAGTGTAATGCTTATGTTGTGTTTTGAGGCAAAGCTTATAGATTTGAAACAACCTGACCTCTTATCAGAGGATAAAGTTGCCATTAATTAGTTTGAAAGTACTACTATTCAGTAACATTAGATGGATTTCAACAAACTATTTTCACACCAAGTAAAAATAGCATCCGTTAGTTTATGGGAGTGCTTGTTGGAAATCACTCATATCTTGAAACTGCAGCAGATTATTTGTTATAGACAGGAACTAGGAGATGCCATTTTACAGAATTTTTTTTTAGATGCAACACATCTTTGGGTGAATTCTTTATGGGCTCTGTTGCTGCAACAAGTCATGTATAGATAGTGAGCTTGTTCCTTCATCTTTCTCCACCCTATAATCTTTTTGAGGTGTGGCTATCCAAGGTATCTGTCCTCATGCTTGATGTTGCTGTCAAGTGGCCAGGCCTCAACTCATGCCAACAATTTTTGCATGCACCCCAGTCTTTGCAACTTGTTTTGCTGACTTCGGAACTTTTATTACTACAGTCCTCCACCTCTGCGATACATTCCTTTGTCTTGGAATGTTCTGCCACTTGATCTTTGCAGGTGTATATTTATTGTGACGAAGCAAGTTTTATTTTATATGGTTTTTCCTTACATCTTTTTCTGATTTTTTAAAATTTATGATGCCAAATGATAAAGAATTTTACATTTGATCTAGGATAGATTGTCTGCAGTTAATAGCTTACAAATTGACTTGACTTAGTACAAGGCTGGTTTGACAGATTTTCACATCTACGAAATGGCAACATTTGATCAAAGGATTTGTAAGAAGAAAATTTTGTAAGAAAGATCATTATTACATAGAAAGTATAAAGTCTTGGGTTTTCATCCACAAAAATAAGGCATCTAAATGACCAATAGTAGTATGATGGAATAAATCTGAATTAGGCAAACAGAATCAATGGTGCAGTATTGCAATTTTTGCATTTATGCATGACCAGCAGAATTAGAATCTAATATATTGTTTTATGGTGTGTTAGGAATAGTCGCATAAACTAGGAATTTCAAGACTTAAGTGAAGTCTGAGCTGTACTTGTCAGACTGACCAGTCTTATGCTGGGAATTTTCATTACATTTAAAGGAAACGCCTTATTTCTGTAAAAATACAAATGAGTCATGACGTAAAATTCTAAGCCTAATGCAAAACATACAGTACATGAAGAATCAACGTTGAGCTTGATCATTTTTTAGCACGTCTTTTACAAGTTTCCAAGTATTTTTGCCTGGGAAAAAATTGCTTTTGCCTTTTTTTTTTTTTTTTTTTTTTGATCCAAGTTCCCCTAAGAGGGTTTTCCAATTGGTATATGGTTGTTAGCCGGTAAGAATGTGAGCTAGAATGTTTTGGAGAATCCTACATGGCATATTGTAAAATAAGGGTAGGATTACGTGAACTTTAGAGTTTTTTTTTATATAGGACACCTGTGCGATTGATGGCTAATGTAGATCCTGGTGATGTTATGGCTTTAAATGTTAAAAACTTGCTAAGTATTTATTTAACAGTTGAGTACCTCTGAAATTTGGCATGAAGTGGTCATGGGATAGATGATTCCTCACCTGTTGTAACATTAGAAGTCAGACATGTTGATATTTTTTTAGAATGTTGAAGGTAATGTACCATTTTCTGATTGTCTTTCCCTGCAGAAGGGGCTATTATTTGCATTTTGTTACTTTTATTTCTCTAAAACTGTGAAGGTTATTTTTAGTAGGTGCACAACTACTCAGGTTATCAGTTTTTTTTTTTCTTTCTTTATGGTTGCAACTTACTTTACACATTTTGGGAAACTTCTTGGGAAGTTAATTTTAATAGGGGAGCAAATAAGTATTTGGTCCTCGTGACTGATGGAGGAGAAAGAATACTTTCAATGGTAAGTTATAAGGTAGACTTTGTGTCTGTCATCTTATGTTTCAAAGGGCACTATTCAAGTTTAAATGCATTCTAGATCTTGATGTTCAAATGATGAAGATAACAGGTGCCTGGAGGGTGAGGTATCATCTTGAGTTTGAGATCAGTTTTATAGTATATATCGTAAATGACTGCCTTTTAATAAAGTTAAATGATGTCTTTATGTTGTTGTCTTAAGTGTTTGTTGAAAAGAAAGAAGGTTAATTTCATGATCTTGACAAATCTGGGGGTATCTTGATAGAAAGAAATCAATCTAGTCTCAGGGTTTTGATATTTTAATTTACACACTGCAAGTCCTTTCATTAGTTTTCTAGCTTTTAATCTGTTACACAAGGTCATCATATAGAATTTTGGGTATAGGAAGCTGTTTTTTTTTTCTTTTTATGCCTGTAAATTTGGGTGCATTTATAGTATTGAGGGAAAAGGGTGGCTTTATTTTATAAATAAGATTTCTCAATTGATTTTATAGAATTACAGAGGTCCAGTTATAAATTTTGTCTCGATTCTAAATTCTTTCATGAAGTATTCTGTAATAATTCTGAAAGGATTAAGAAATAGCACTTACAAACCATTGAAAGATGGTGGGTGTTGCATATCAGAATTTAAGTTTTGATAAATCTATGGAAGCTTCCATACATGGGTTGGAACTGGCTGCAATATATTTTTCAAAGGGAGGTATTTGGTTAGTCACCACTTACTGATTTTTTTAACAGTCAGGTCCTTGGTCCTTGCTTGTACAGATGTTATAAGTTAGGTTAGCCCCTTCAAGTTTGAGGTTGACTCACCTTATGTAAAATTTAGATACACCAGGAGTTTTTTTTTGATGGCTCGCTGGAAATTTGTGGAAGCTTTTGACAGTATGGTTTTGAAATGACTAATAAAGGCTGAGGAGTGTTGTTAGGTTTGCTGATTATTTTAGTTTGTGACATTCTCTGTTAATGCGGACTATTGGGACAGTAGTTTATGTTATGTTGAATCTCTTCATTTAGATTTTATGTAGCCCATGTTTAATTTTTTGTAGTGTTGGGGGAGGGATTTTATTTCTTAGAAAATAGTGGTAAATGTGTCCTGGAGAGTGATAGAGTTCATGTTACTCGCTGAGATTTATGATATATTAGTTTCCCATTTTAACTTTAGATGTATCAGTGTTAGTTTTGCAGTTTTGATCTCATATGGATTAAGTTTTTTTTTTTATTGTTCATTATCGTTGGTTACTGGTTTTAACCTGTTGGTGTTTAGAAAGTAAACCAGAGAAATTAAAACTTTTCTTGTTTAACTTTAGTGAAGGCAGTGAATATTTTAAGATTATTTGATGATTGAAACTGATCTCAAATCTTTTATATTGTATTTGTGTCTAGTGTAATGATTTTTACATTTAGATATTGTAGTTTATAATGTGTGAAATATTTTGGAGCCAAAGGAAAATTTTCTGAAAAATATTGTTGAAATTGTTGACTTTTGGATGCCTTCTACTGTCATTATGTGAACATAATGTGTGACATTACTGTAAATAGGAAACAGCCACCCAATAATAAAAGGAAAAAAAAAATACATAAGGACGCCTAACACGTCTTCACTGTGAAGTTGCTTATATCATGATTGTTGAAGATTCCTAGTAGCTTGATTGATTAGCTATCAAAACACTTCTTATTACACATATTCAGATATATATATATTTAAAAAATTTCGGTAACAACCCAGTTTAAGCAGGCAGCATAACTTCCCTTGAGAGTAATGCTGTCTATTCCCTTTGTAGTCTATATTTTCCAGGGACGTCTTGTCTCCTGATTACATCTCTACGCTAGCTGCACCTCTACTTTTTTAACATCCATGTGCTTTTTTTTTTTTTTTTATACACTAGCCTACACAGCTTTTGCCCTTTTTCCAATTATTACCAAATTTTTAAAGGTTATGGCCAGCAAAAAAGTGAAAAGTAATGTTTGTGTAGCTTCTTATATTTAGAGAAAGGTTGCTCAACTGTGCAAAAATTGTCTTAAAAAAGGGACGTTAAGAAGGGAAATTCTTAACATGTTGGTATTTTCTAATGTTGAATTTGTGGAATATTGTTTTTACATTTTGGTTTTGGTGAGAAAAGGATCTTGGTTAGAGACTAGATTTTTCTGGACGTTTGTTGGATTATGTGGGGCTATGCATGAGTTTCTTCTTGTCAGTAACTTAATGAATTGCAAATAATTTGTTTTTAGTGGCTTTGTCTATATGAGATAATAGCTGCTTTCATGTAGAATTAATCTTGGGAATCTTCCAATGATGTAATTTGGGTTGTTGCATTGGTTCAATTGGTGAATTGTTGAAAGCTTTGCTTGGAAAACCTAACCTCACTTGTGTTTAGTGGTTTGTTTTAGGTTTCCATTTATATTAGCAAAATATTCCTTTTGGTTTCCTTGATTTGAAGCAGTATTTCATGTTTTGTGGTTCTTTTGTTTTATTTTTTTTGTATGCAGGAGAAAGAGTGCATATCCCATCAGAAAATCCAGTTCTTGAATAACTGGATTTTCATGGTGATTATAAAAAGTTGTATTGGAGGGGCACTATTCTGTGTATCTTTTATCTTTTAGTTTTGCTCATTATCATGTAATAGTACATAATGCATTGCATTTAAGAAATATTTGGTAGAACTGATTATGATTTCTTGATTAGCAGTACCCTAAGCCATTAGTTGACTGTCCATTAAAAAGAGGAGGTTGAATGGATGGCAACTTTTTGCCCATAGTTGTTGTTTTGAAAGTAGTTTAACAAGACCACTGAGTAAAATCTCTAGACCTGATTGGGAACTGGAAATTGGAGCAAGTTAATGGAAATGGTGGACTTAGAAGGTGGGAGGAAGCCAGATGGAATGGGTGAAAGGTAAAAGGCAGAAGGAAATGCAGTATGGTCTAATGGTCTACATGGATTTTGTTAAGAACCTTTGGCACCATATACATTGTGTTGTGCAAAACACAGAAAGGAGATGGTTTGGTCCTTCCCCTAAAAGGGGTATTAATACCCTAAGCGTGACATGAGACAATGGTGTTGACGGCGTGACACGAGACAATGAGGGAGCTGACAACAATGAATTTTCGTGTTTTTCTTTCAGCACACTCCTGGCCTTCACTAATTTTGCTAGTCTTAGTTGCTTAGTAGCCTTCTTGATCTTGGGTAACTTCGGCATTGCTATAAGTTCACTAGGAAGTTATAAAAACAACGTAAACAGCAAGTAAACAAATGCACGTGTATGCAACCACTTTGACGTCTGTGGAGTAACAGAGTTGTTCTCTTGAGCCTAAAACTGCCCAGACCTCTCAGACTACCATTCATCGTTGCCAGACATATGAGAATTTCGAAACAAATCTGAAAAAATTGCTGTATATATGCTAAAATAAACACGCTTAGACGATCCTGTCAAACTCGGTCATACAGACGACGCAGTTAGGATGACATAATCATTTAAAAACTGCTATATCTTCATTATTTGTAAAAATAATTGGCTGAAACTTCTAGAGAGCATATACAGCATGTTTCTGCATAGGTAGAAATAATAACTATTTTTTATTTTTTCAAGTTGATAAATCATCCGCCATAGAGGACGGCCCCTTTAAAATGTTTAGAACTGCCTATACAGGCAGTCCCCGGGCTACAACGGTGTCGGCTTACGACGTTCCGAGGGTGCGACGCTTGTCAATAGACTTTATTTCCAGGGTTACGACGCCTACAACGCTCATCTGGGAGATGAAATATGACACCAAAAATGCAAAATAATCAATATTTGAAGGGTTTTTTTTTTTTATGAAAAATGCCATAAGAATGCAGTTTACATAGTTTTCAATGCACCCAAAGCATTAAAAGTAAGGCTTTCTTAGGATTTTTGACGATGTTTCGGCTTACGACGATTTTCGGCTTACGACGCGTCTCAAGAGCGGAACCCCCGTCGTAACCCAGGGACTGCCTGTACTTTGTTAATTCAAACACAAGAAAAACCTTCTAAATATGCTTATACCTGAAAATTTGAATAGTTTAATTATAAAAAGTGTATTTATTAATGAAATTGATATGAAAATCCTGGAAATAGTCCAAAGAGAAATCTGAGAATCTCGAACGTGAATACGGTGGGTCGACTGTATTCTTATTGTAACCAGTAGGAAGACTAGTAATTATAAGAGTATCTACATGAAATATTTTATTTAGGAGTATGTGGACTGTCATATATTGAACCAGGAGGGGATGTCCTTCATGGTAGAAGAGAAAAAGGTAGAATTAAATTAAAAAGAGAAAAAACTGCATAATTGGCAGTTGATAGAAATGCTTAATTGCTGTAGGAATTAGTAACAATAACAGGTTTTGAGTTGGTGGGTAGATTCACTCATGGTGAGCATCCATTTATGTGGCCCATAAATTCACTAATGAGGTAGTTGTGAAGTTGACTTCCAGAGGGCTTGTGCTTCTCTTCCTTCCACGAAGTCTTTATTTATTTGTTTATAAATATTCTCAGGGGTTGCTGTTGATTTTAGTTCTAATCTTTTATGATACTATGTCAGGTATAATGGTAATTTTGCAAAGAAATATCAGAAAAAAAAACATGTATAATCTAATAAAGTTACTGCATCTTCGATCTCTGTAATTGTTCATATGCAGAACAAAACTTCAGTCTTAACAATAGGATAAGCATTTAGCGCCATCTGAAAACTGTTTAAAAACAATAAAAATTATAATGCAAGGAGTTTGTGGCATCTGGCAACAATGCATATACGAGGTGAAAACTGGTCACTGACCATGTCTGCATCCTGTGATGCACTTACTCTGTCTTCAACCACCTTGGAGTGTGGATGCTTGCATCATTTGCTCTTTTCCTGCCCAAGCCAGCTTCTTTGTTTTGCCCGCGATTTATTTGTGCTTTTGAGAGTGTGTCGTCTGTGTGTTATTATTGATTCGGCCAAGAAGACTATGACCCGTCAACGCTTGTGTCCGGGAGTCTAACGATTTCCCTGTTCCAGGTTTTAGCTTCTCTGACTGACCCCCGTTCGACTTGCAGTAGGTGGCATTCAAATTTTTTAATCTTTGCTGGAGCACCATAGGATGGCTACTTCTTCTTTGGAAGGTTTTTTGCCTCCCCAACTGAACAATGCTGCTTCCCCTTCCAGAATTTTTCATTCTGCTTCACCTTCGTTGACGCTCTCCTTCCTTTTTTTCCATTGATTTGTCTTTGGAAGTATCGGCAGATACACAGGGTGGGTTTTATGTATAACATTGCCCCCTCTCTCATGAAAGGTAATTCTCCCTCCCGGGAGAGAGGAAACAACGCTAGTTTGCCCAGTCTGGGGTGCTGCATATTGGTTTTTTAGTCTGGCTCTTAAGGGTTAAAATTATGCTGCCATGTACTGGGCTAAGTTGAAATGTAGTGGTAATTAAACGAAATTAGTTTAAACCATGGGAGTATGATTGTATATAGATTATGGAAGATAAATGCTGTCTTCAGGCACACATTTTTTTTATGATAAATTTACTAAAATATCTCAATTTCTCTACTGTTGGATACTGTGCACCATGCCATATAGTATCTGTCATCCTGTTGAGGCATTCAGATTTGCTCAGAGATAAAAAAAAAATATATTTTACCCTCCGCTTGCTGTGAGATTCAGTGGGAATATCCCAAAACATCAGCAAACATGGCACCCAGGCATAATGTAAATAACCCCACTATAAATTTGCCACAGAAGGCAAACTTGATAAAACTTTAGTACCACCTGTGTGACAGAATGGTATTTCTAGAGATGATAGGTCTTGAACATCTGTTCATGTAACCTGTTTAGATCTGTTATTCAATTCTTACTGTGCCCATATTTGTAATAAACTGACTATTTTAATCTCTTAATATACCTCCTTTTGGGGATGAGTCTTGAAAATGTGAGAGATTTTGATGTGTGTGTGTGTGTGCTTCTACTTTTTTCCTTTATGCTATAACTTTACAGTCATTTTCATGTGGAGAATAATGTATACACAAATAGAAAATGGGTCAGAACCCATTTAATGCAGTAAAAAGATCAGCAAAAATATTTATCAAGGAGATCTGATTAGTATAGTATGTAGGTAATATATTTGAATTGAAGAATGCATGTGTAATGAAGTATACCTGAAGGTACTTCCAGAAATCCAGGAAACTAGATAAATCAGTATGTAGTGTCCTTGATGTGATATTACCACATTGCATCCATTTGTATCTGAATGCATAGATACATATAGCAGACAAAATCACTGTGTTGTATGTCTTATGGACTAACCCCCCACCTACACTGAACTTGGACCTTTAGTAGGTTAAACATACTTCCCTGAGCAAAGGTGGTGTTACAGCTGGAATTGAAGCTAGTAATTGATCAGGTTTCTCCCTAAGTCTTCATGTGAGACATTTTTAATATTCACCTATTGCCTTGCTAGTATTGGTAATAGTATTAAATCATCATCTTTTGTATTGCATTCAGATACACAGTATAAACTATGATCCACTACAGTACCTAAATTATGCCTTGCACTGCATACTATGTTGTACCAATTTACAAAAAATGTTTGGCAGCAGCAGACACACTCAAAACACATAAATGAATATAATCTTATGAAAAGTGTTTCTTGTCAGTAAAATGGTAGTCTATATTTATGTAAAGAAATGCTCTGAAATAATAATGACATATATTATACAATGTAAAGTTGTAGCATCTATTTTCCAAGAAATTGCAAGGAAAATTATGATCAAGGAAAGCAGGATAAGGTTGCATAGAGCAGGGAATAGTGAAAGCAGATTAGAAATATGGAAGTATATATGTACAAAGATGAATGGAAAGAAGGAACAAAACTACAAGACCTATGCTGTGACCAGCAGGTAACAGTCGAGCTAGGACTAACCTATGCAGTTAGACTGGGTAGGGAATGGCTTGTTAATACAGCTCATGTGGTGCACTATAGGCATTACTTGAGGTGGTTTGCAGCGTCCAACCGGCCCCTAGCGTCAAACCCCTTTTATTCCTTTTACTGTAGCTCTTTCATATCCTTTTTACCCTTTTCGAACAGTTGATTCATAGTGCAATGCCTAACTGGCAGTTTAGCAAAAAAAACTTTTTTCCCACTCCATTTAAGGGTTTTTCTGTAACAGCTACATCTACTGGCCTATCCTCCTTCATTTTGATTTTTCAAGGACCTCAGTCACACCCAAAATACCAAAGAAATTGTTTAAACAAAATTGGTTTGATCCTAGCTGCCACTAGTGCTGTTAATCAAGTCCGGCAAAGGTACCTTGGACTCTTATGGCAGTTGCCGGATGATGTTCTTTCTGAGTCCTGAGACTAATCCTTTTGTACTGTATTATCATTTGGGAGAAGGCTTTGAAGCTGCTAGGTGATGGTGGATCTAATGCAGCTTTGACCTGACTGTGACAAAGTATGTAGAATTGATCCTTATTTACATATATGTCTTAGAATTATAGGCAGAGATGTAACCAAGGGTTATGATTGCCAGTTGGAATCTCTTTACAGTATTTATTTTTCCTCCCTAATAAGAATCTGGAAGTTTTCTAAATTCAGATGGGTCACTTTATAGGCTTGTCTTCCTTCTATGATGTTTCAGTCCATCGCCAACAACCTCGTGCCATGTTTCGTTCATCTGTCCTCCTCATCAGAAGTCAACTCCACAGAAAGTTTGTTTAAAAATCATGCCAAGCTATAATTGGTAAGAGTTGGTCCAGGAACTGTTAATTTCTTGTAAGAGAAAGAAGACCTCCTCCAGTGCTATAAAGGCCTATTGTACCGTCATTTAATCAGGCCCCTTGTCATGCAGATTTATCAGTACGTATAGCCTCTGGCTAACCTGGTTAACCTTTAGAGGGACTTGTGTAGGGACCTCTTGGATTTTCTCTTGTCATCAGATCTTGGGGTGTTTTGAGTTGAGAGTTTGTTTGACCCATTCCTATTCCCAAAACCATTGATGCAAATCCAAAACAATAAATAGAAAATTGCAGTTTTTGAAAGCAGTGGTTATACTCCCTACTCCCTTGTCGATAAAGACCAGTCTGCCAACTTTTTTTACTAGGCTGTACACGACACAATACCAGGAACTCTACCTGTGTGACTTCAATCATTACCTTTAGGGGGAGGTGATGGTATGTCACATCAGTGGACTGTACTTCCACTGTTAGGGGGTCTCTAGAAGTTTCAGGTTTGGTAGGAGAGGATAGGTATTTTGGGTGGTAGAAATGCTATTATTTTCATATTTTGTTTTTAGAGGTTGTCAATTCTAGTCCCCTCATCCAGTTTTCTCTTGATGTGTACAACAGTACAACCAAACTCTTGACGAGTTCCATGTACGGAGTTATGAGATAAGAATGTTGCTTCAGAAGCAGGCATTCAAAGAGGTGTAGGATCCAGTTGGGCTTCTATAGGCAGCTGTACATAGTCTTTTGGTGACAGATGGTTTGAGGCTGATAGTCTCGACAAATTCCTTCATCAGAACCCTTTTGGGGCAGTGGAATCTGGGGATAAAAAACCTAGAAAGAAGACATTTTGGCATTCCTGGACCTTCAAGAGACATAGTCTCAATTCCCTATACACCTAACTTCATGGAAGTTCCTCAAAATCATCTGGGTGGTTGTACCTACCTTTTCAGGTTTGTGAGTGAATGCATATCCTCATTTTGTTGTATTTGTCTTAGGAGATAACTCCTCTTGAAGCTTTGCTACTCACTGGGTCTTCAGGTAAACTTGGCAAAGTTAGATTAGCTTCCTTTTATAAGGGCAACATACCTTAGTATAGTGATGAAGAAAATTAAAATGAGTGGTTTTCCTAAAGACAAATGAATTGAGAATTATGGACCATGGTCCTTTGTTTCCATTAAGGCCACATTCTTTCAACAAAGGGGTGTGAGTTCATTTGGTCTTTTGCCTTTTCCTGAGGAACTGCAACCTAAAATGACAAATTTTTTAATCAATTTGTATTTTTCATAGCTAACAAGCCTGAGGTCTTAACAATAGGATAATCTTCTTGTGCCAGTTGGAAACTGGTTAAAACAATGAAAGATTGTAAAGCAAGGAAGCCATGGCATCTGGCAACTCATGTATACAAGGTGGAAACTGTTGGTTGACCAGCACTGTATCTCATGACGCATAAGCCTTTCTTTGACCGCCTTGGAGAGTAGATGCTTTTGCTCTCCTTCCAAGCCGGTTGTTTTGTTCGCCCAAGATTCTGTGTGTTTTCAGTCTTCTTCACAGCCAAAGTCAAGACGGCAACAACCGTCCCTTTCAATCCTGCCCCTGCGAGGCTGGGAGAGGTGCCTGGAGGAATGAGCAGAGGGTATGTCAATAGAGTGGGTGCCTCTCCCTCTCCATTTCCACAGGTAGGGAGATGCCTGGCGGGCCATTGGTCCAAATGGCAATTGCATGGAGCAGAGAAATGGGTAGTAGATGTTCTTGGGATGGGACATTACTACGCTTTTACTTCTCTCCCCCTCTCTTGGACAGACCCCTTTTCACCCTCTCTTGGACAGACCACTTTTCAATTGGACGTTTGGTCACGCCTCCTCGAAGTATTTGGCTCTTCAAGGGGAAGTGTTGAAGATGAACAACGGTGTGGTGGAGATAGTATAGTGTCCTTTTCCGGGGTTTTACGGCTATGAAGACTTCTTTTGGAACTAGCCTCCTCATGCTGAGTCATTGAAGTAAGTGCAGAATCAAAGAGAATCACTCTTGCTGTGATTTCATAATTGATGGTCATCAGTGTTTCTTTGTGCCGATTTTTGGGCTTCAAATTGGAATCCATAACATCATTGCCTAATGGGTCACAAAGAATAAGGAATTATTGCTTACCTGAGAGCCACTATGGCAGATATCTCTTCAGTCTCTCATGCCAAAGGCCAGTGGAAGAAACATTTAGAACCATTTCCTTTTAGGCTTAGAAGAGTCCTTGTTTATTATTTATTCTGGTGTTTTGGTGTCTTGACAGCCAGCAAGTAAGTTTATACCATCTTTTGTGTAGGTATAGTCAGTCCCTGGTTATGGGGGGGGTCAGTTCTCGTCTGGGTGCCGATAAGCAAAAGCCATCACTAACTGGAACTTGGCGATTTATAGGGGCACCGATTACTTGTTAATTGCACCTCTGTTAGGTGTCCCAATAAGCAGAACTTGATGCATTAAGGCGCCATAAATCGCAGATTTTAGTGCCATAAAACCATATTGCCATTAGTCGAGTCCGTTGATAACCAGAGACTGCTTGTGCTTTGGTTTGCAAGTCATTTTCCACAAAATCTTATTGTTCCAGATAACCAGAGACTGCTTGTGCTTTGGTTTGCAAGTCATTTTCCACAAAATCTTGTTTCCATATTACAGAGAATTTATTCAGATATTTTTGGTCGGTAGGATTCATGAAAGTTTTTGAAGAACACCTCATCCTCACCTCACAAGGAACTGAACGAGTGCATAGGTAGCCCTGAAATAAGCCGTCAAAAGGTTAAAAGGTGCGTTTAGTAGTAAAACCTCTTGTTTTACAAAAACATGGTATAAACTTGGTAACTTGAGTCATCAACCATGTCAGTTTTTTGGGAAAATGTTTTGACTTGAGATTTCCAGTTTGAATGACGGTCTAACGAGACTACATTGTCCATGCAAATGATCAGATTAGAAACAAATACTAGTAGTACAATTGCTTGGAACTAAGGGCCACCATTTTTGGGAAAAATTGAATCTGGCATGGAACCATTGCAAAAATGTTATTGAATCTAAAGGTGTGTAAACTCTCCTGTGAAGATCAAGTCACAAGGTGGGAGGCCTGATAACCATGTGAACTAGCTATCGATAGTAGGGCCCATTTGTGCCTGTGACATCTGGCTTACAGTAAAACATTGGGGGAACTCAGGGTGCATTATTTTTTATTTTTAACTCTTCAAATAAGAAAATGGAGGACATGTATAGCTTGCTTATGAAATTTAATCTGTATGGAGTTTTTATTTATAAATTTTGACAATGGTACACACTTTATATAAAAAAAAGTTTTACATTTAAAATAGAAGTATTACAAATGCTGAAATGCATATGCAGAGATATTTGTATTTTATAATCTTTTCTTTATTTTTCATCATTGCAAAATTTGCTCTTGATAAATTTAGTGTTCCGTCTTGTGAAAATTGAAAATTTTAACAATTTTGGAATTTAGAATGTACCTTTTGATGGCTTCACCACCTTTTGTAACACAAAATACAGTGGTACCTTGACCTGCGAGTTAATTTGTTCTGTGGCCAAGCTCGTAGCTCAATTTATTCGCACATCAAATCAGTTTCCCCCATTAAAAATATTTTAAATGCCTTTAATCTGTTCCAGCCCTCAAAATGCAACCCCATGTTTTTATGTTTCGTGTTATTAGATTTCTAAATAACAAATATTATACATATAAAAATATAGAGTATGTAAAGATATATAATAAGGCTTTATACAGTGAACAGGTAGTGTTCAAGTTACAATAATTCGTCTTATGATGATCCGATTTTACGAAGGGTTTAGCAATTAATACCAATACAATAATATTGTGAAAGTATTTTAAAGTTTTGCTCGCAATTGGTGCTGGCAGCAGCGAACATTCGGAGCGAGAGAGACCAAATTACAATAGCCTAACTTTATCCCATCTTCTAGTTAAATAAGTTGAAAAACAACAAAAGAGAATGATGAAAGAATTGTTTTAACATTACACTATACAACCATGAACAACCGAACGAGAAACTTTTTTTAATGCCTAGTACAACCGAATTGGATAATGGCAACATCCATTTGGCTCGTATTTCAACCATCGTACGATAACAAAGAATTACTGTAGTTATGTTATAAATGACGTTATGTAGAATAGAACTGAGATATTTTTATGTAATAACTTTATTTGCTATAGATCAAAGATCAATAACCAAATATACTCTTAAATTTAAACAAAGATGTAGCTGAAGCTGAGAAAACGGTTCAAGCTGCTAATGACTTATTATTGTGCATCAGCAACAAGATAAAACTAAAACCCCTGTAAACTTATGCCGTAGATAAAATTGAGAGAAAATAATTTTAATGAAAACTACAGGCTGTTCCCTGTTTTTTTTTTTTTTTTTTTTTTTTTTTTTTTTGGGGGGGGGGGGTTTGTGTGTTGCGTTCTCAGTGGGTTGGTGATAAGCGAAAACCACCATTAATAGAAACTAAGCGAATTGTGGTTAATGGCACCTCTGTTTGGTATGTTATGGCGCCATAACTCCATTATCAGCATCTTATGCTTCTGATAAGTCTGCCGATAACCAAGGACTGCTTGTATTGGGCTTGAAAGGACATGTTTTACTGTTGTTTTCACTCTGATAAAAGATAAATAATGTAAAGGTATTATGATGAAGTATAGTGAAAATAGCGAACGGAATCATGTTATTTTACTCAAACATGCCCCCAATGCACTCTGATAAAAAAAAAAATTTAGTTTACAATGAAAACAAAGATGTACTCAAGTCATATTTCGACATAATAACATGTCGTATAACAAAAAAAGACATTTATTAGTCAAGTATGTAGATCTTTGTTTATGCTAACTAGATGCAAGAAAAGTCACTCAGAATTGAGTTAAATATGGCGAAGCAAAATTATATTCACCATCAGCTGATTTCCAAACCAAAACATTGACTGCTATGTTAGTAGTATTTTTAAATACAATAATAGAATACATAACTATATTATTAGGTAATGTGAAGTAATGTATAAATTTTTAAAAGTCATGGAAAAGATTAATGTTTACTTTTTCTTTGCTTATCTTAATTGTTGTCACTACGCCATCTATGTAGCAATGGCATTTTGAGCTTGTACCTCAATTTTTTGCTAGGAAAACAAAGCAAAAAGTCAACCGAATGATGACTCGTACCTCGGAAAACCCTTACAATAATTCACTCTTAAGTCAAGAAGGTACCACTGTATTGACACTTCTCACCCATGACATCACTTTGTCAAGACTTTAAGGAAAATTGGGCTCTGGCCTACCTAACAGGCTTACTAGACTTAGTGTCATGTAAGCTGAAATTCGACTAGTGCCCCAGCCCAGTCGTAAGGCCTCGACACAATCCTCCACCCTTCCCGATGCAATGTTTGCTTGGTTCCATTTCTGCTAGAAATAGTTTCTCAGAGACAGAGACTTATTTTTTCATTGGCTTGATCCTGGTTGATAGTAGAGGGAGGAGGGCAGGAGAAAGTGTCCCAAGAGGATAATTGTGGTGTCCTTCAGATTTGTTTAAATGATTAAGAGTTTGTGTATTGTATTTGAAGGGAAATTCTTTCTTTTGATTATGCTGTCCATAATTTACAGGTTTTACTTTGATCCGAAATGATTCGAGGTTAAAAACTGTGAAAGATGGTTTGAGGCAACAAAAAAAAATAAAATTTAAAAAAGGGGAAATTTATCAAGCAAAGATGCATGTAAACCAAAATTACTAAATTAAAAAAAACTTTGGTATTGTTCAATATTTATCCTCTGTGTGGTCAGCCTTAAAGATGCTGCAAATTTTTGCGCAAAACAATTGCCTTAAGAAAAAGAACACAACGTAGTAGGAACTAAAGATTTTTTTATCTGCCTGATGAAATATTAGCAATATCCCTTTCATGAATACACTAGACTATAACCTCTTCTTGAAACTTTTATAGCTATGATTACCTTCAGTTGCACATAAGGAGCAGAGGATAAAGTTAGATAATGGTCTGGTTGTTGATGGCAGATACGAACAACGTTGTAGGTAGGCTAATTTGTTTGTGGTTAAGATCTCTTAATTGAAGTGCTCATGAATATAGAATGCAGGCACTCTTTAGTCAAGAGTGTAAAATGAGTCCTTTTCAAGAAAGAGCCTCAGCAGGCCTTTGTCTGATGAAAGGAGTTTTAAGAAATTAATATTGCTCACTAGAGGATTGTGTTGATAGACCTGATGTGAAAAATGGGCTGGGTGGTATTCTTTCAATCAAATTAAAGTGAAATAAGTTGTTTTTTTTAACATGCTTTATGATTGCTCATTAAATGTGCCACACAACTAAATTAGAAGGAAGTTGGACTATTACATATACTGTACAAGGAAAGCTTGAAAACTACATCTACTAATATATATATACGTATATGTATAAAGAGCACAAGTTTTGAAGGACAAACTGTTGTGTTGCCTGGGCATAATGCTAAGCAAAAATGCAGTCACTGTTACACACTATATAGGCCTTACGTTTCCAGTAAGGTATAACCTATAACTTGCCCTGGTGAGAAGTAGTCATCCCTGGTCACTGAATGTAAAGTGTACGGAGTGTTAGTGGCTGGTTAACAGGTTAACTATACGTATAAGTCAGTACTGCTGACTTGAAAATATATCTGGCATTTCTTTGGTTGGATTTTCTGTGAAAGTTTTTCTTTCATATATACATATAGCTTTTGTGACATTTTTTCTTCAGAAGTGGGAAAGAATCAAAATTTCTTTTATTTTTCCTGATAATCATATTCATAGATACTGCTAAGATTGAAACCATTTTTCCTGATAATCATATTTTTAACTACTGCTAAGAATGAAACTATGCATTGGTAAAAATTGGGAGACTAATATTTTATCATAATATAGTGAAGTTTGATTATATATGGACTAAATGTTTTGAGGAACTCCTCTCGTTGTTTCATAAGAATTTGGATGGTATTTAGGTCAAATTTTGGGCTATGCTGCAAGGGATAAAGTATGGCATTTTTCAAGCAGGTTCCACAGATTTTAGTTTTTCTTCAACAGCTGTTGTACTTGTTGCTCTTCCATTTTTCTCTTGTAGTGGTCATATATTTGGTTCCAGAGTCTATATATGGATAAACCTAAATGATTTTACATCTATCTTTTACTGTGACCTTTTCCATCGAAACATTTTTATTAGTAGGGTAGTGATTTAACTGCATGTCTGCGCCCTGTTATAGAGCTTTAGTCACAGTGTAATATGATCCTGATAGCCAAACTGCTTAAACAAGCTACCTGAAGAGGTTTATGAAACCCTATATTGTTGTATTAATCTTGCGCTGCTTTAACTTGAGTCTAGGTTTTGTCACTTCTTGCATTGTTTATTTATCTTCCTACGCAGTGGTCAGTTATACATAGTTGTGATATTAGTAAAATGTTTTGACATTGTTTACGATGTAGTCATAGATGATATGAGAGCTTGGGTGGCATAATCACTTTTTTCTTGTTCTTCTTCTTCTTCTAAATATGAAGCATGTAGTGAATGGTGATATAACAAATGTTCCTAAGAAGAGAGGAAAAGTAGCTTCATAGAACTAGGCATTTTGAAGTATTTATACTAATTTTACATTGAATTGTAGGTCTAATCTTGTGTGGAATTGCTCAGCAGAGTAGAGTGGAAAATGCAATACGCACAGTGTATGACATAAAATAAATGTGAATACCAAGAGAGCAGAAAAGTTTGTTTGACTTCATGAAAATAATTGAAGTGCAGAAAATAATTTGGACATCAGAAAATCAATATTACTTAAGGTTCTGGAATTATATTAGGACTTAATTTGTTCAGAATAACTTCAAAGCTTCATAAAAGTACTTGAATTGACCTTGTAAGAAAAATGCAGCATGTGGTGTTGTGAAGGCTAATCAGTGTAAAATGGTTTTGGAATTTGCAGGCCAAGAAATAAAATAATCCTGTGGTTACTAAGATAAAAAAAGAAAATTGTATTATCATGACAAGTCCTGTTTGATAAATTTATGAAAGTAATTGACAATGAATATTTTCATAGTTCCTTGAATTAGTACAAAAATCCTTTCGGCAAGTCTTATGAGAGTCTAGAAATAAGACTCTGTGATTGATCTCGTCAAATTAATTTATGATAATGATAGTAAGAACAAGGAAAAATACAAAGTACATTACTTAATATTCTTTCAAACTGTTGGTTTGACAAATGGCAGCAATTGAATAGAAGAGACGTGAATTTAAGAGAGATATCGCCAGTGTGTTCATGGTCTGGAAAATGTTTCCTTTTAATGTGATTTTCGGCAACATATCCTAAGCCACATAGGTGGGCAGGGCCATTGGTGACCACATTACTGTCACAGAACCTCTTTGAAACAGACTTGAAGAGGCATATTTTCTTAGTTCGTTAGAGGCAGCACTTATCAGGCAAGGGTAGTGTAAAAAGATCCTAGATATATTTCATGCCATCCTAAAACCATGACCTCAGATCTCCATAAGAAACCTGCAAGTGGCGGTCACTTTTTTGAATGTTATTTGTACAGTGTCTTGAGTGTCCGAGTAAGACGTTGCCATATTTTGCAGGGCATGGGCATAGATGAAGTCGGTGGTGCTATGGGAACTATGAGCCTGAATAGGCTGCGAGCGGCAATGAGTGCCCACTTCAAACGACACTTTTGCTCCCTCTGTGGCAAAGGGTTTCAGTCACCCAAGGATCTACGCAGACACATTTTGACCCACACTGGGGAGAAGCCATATGTGTGTCCTTACTGCAATCACAGGGCAAATCAGAAGAGCAACTTGAAATCTCATATGATGTGCGTTCATAATAAAGAATGTGTGTGAAATCTAGAAAGAAGTTCATAGTGGTGCCGTGGGCATTTAGGAATTTGTCGTTGATATGTTTCCTCATTTTTGTTTTGCTTCTCTTGCCAAGAAAGGTGACAAATGTAATGCAAAAGCAGTGTTGGCCTTGAAATAAGTTACATAAAGTTACTCATTAGAAAGGGTGATGGTAGTTTCCAGCTGGTAGAGTTGAAACTCATGTCAGGTGAAAGGAAAGCTTTAGCATGATTAGCCTGTGAAAGTAAGACCTTGCCATATACTGTGTATATTTTCAGGCGTTGGGTGTCGGTGAAGTGGAAAGTTACAGTGACATTAGGCTGAGGTTCGGCTCAGTGGGCTCCAACACCAAGAGAAACGTATGCCATGAATGCAGCAAGAGTTTTCAGTCCCCCAAGGACCTTCGAAGGCATATACTCACCCATACGGGTGAAAAACCTTACCTCTGCCCATACTGCTCCCATAGGGCAGCTCTGAAAGGAAATCTTAAAGTTCATATAATTACAATTCATGGAAAGAGCATCAATCAAGGAAATGCCGCCCCCCTTGAAAATGTGTAGCCCGTTGAAGAAGAAAACTTTATTTCAGTAAGGTGATCATGTGAATTCTTACATATACAGTTTCTTTTTAAATAATTGTTTGCATATGTTTTAAACATCCTTTCCATATCCTATATGCATACCGTTTTTTTTTTTCATTTTTTTTTTTTCATTGTTGCTTGTAATTTTTTTTTTCCCTAAAACTTGATGGGAAAAATGTTTGTGCTTTAGCTATGTAAAAGAAAGAATAGTAGAAGATGAAAAATTGGTGGGCTAGAGACTGAGGGTGGGTGCGTTGTCATTACAGGGTGTGTCTGATGTCAGCTTCATGAGCAGGAGTTCGCGGCGACTGTTTAGTATGTTGCGCCAGCACCCTTGTCCTCGCTGTGCCCGTACCTTCGGTAGTCTTCGAGACCTGAGCCGCCACTACCTAACACACACGGGGGAGAAGCCTTTCAAGTGCCCCCATTGTCCTCACCGGGCCAACAGGAAAGGCAATCTAAAGACTCATATAAGGGCCATTCACCCAGATATTATTGTCTAATTTAATCTCTTAAATCACATTGTAGCTTTATGTGGAGTGATGGATTAGTGTTTTTTAATGCTATTGTAGTTATGATTTTTGTTGTCGAAAGTTTGTGTTTTGGCATGCAAACCATGTTTTGGCTGTACTACTATTTATTTCCTTCAAAACTTGTACCTCATTAGAGATTTAGTGGAAGGCTTGGTCAAAAGTGAAAGAGAATAAATGGTTGCTGAGGCAGAGCTTTGGTGTTTTGCAGGCAGTGGGCGGCGTCAACGGTGCGGCTCTCTTTGTTAGGTGCCCAGCCTGCGGAAAAAAGTGCTATGGCCGCAACCGTAAGCAGAACATGCTGCATCACATGGCAACGCACAGCAGAGACCGACCAGTTACCTGCCCACATTGTCCATATCGTGCTGCTTCAGACTCTCAGTTATTCAGACATATTACTATGTTGCATCGGCCTCCAGTTGTTACTGATGCTCCTGAATGGAGAGAGAATGCAGATCAGTCTGTGTGATGTTTTAGTTTTACATTTTTTATTTTGAGGCAAGATCTACCATTCTTGAGGTTGGCTATAAGGGTAGGGAAAATTGGAACAATGAAGCTGTGTGTTGGTTGGTTATGTATCCACAGTGAATTAAATTTATTTACAGTTACAATATTTAATTAGATTGGGAGTTGTAAATTTACTTCTTACTATTAGTTGGGACAAAGCTGAGTGAATGTCTTCGCCTTCTTGCAGGCAGCAGGAGGAGTTGGTGAAATGATGGCAAGGGGAAGAGCAGCTGCTGCTCCTTCCCACCAACTGGGCCAAGGCAGTAACTTGCACAGGCCCTATGATGTTGTTGAGACCACCTCAGTTGTTGGAAAAGTATGCCCTGTGTGTGGCAAGCAGTTCCATGGCCGCAACCGTCGTCAGAATCTAGAGCATCACCTGGTAACACACACTGGGGAACGCCGCTACTCTTGCCCGCTATGCCCACATCGAGCTGCTCACAAATGGCACCTAAAAACACATATTCTACGCAGACATGCCCAACATCCAGCCCTTTCACAAGTGGCTGCCACATTTCAACGTACAGATAACATCCAAAATCAAACTGATGCCTCTAGCCAGCATGTGGAAGTCTAAATGTGGTTGTTACGTAAATTACAGTAGGGAGTAGTTTTATAAAATTTAACTCGAGAAAAGGTTCAAAATGGCGACTTTAGTGAGATGCATATTGTTGTGTTGCAGGAGTGCCGTGGACCCCCACTTGCTTGTGACACGTGTGGCAAAATGTTTGCAGGCAGAAACCGAAGACAAAATCTACACCATCACCAGATGATCCACACTGGGGTTAAACCATTTTCATGCCCATACTGTTCTCACTGTAGTAACAGGAAGGGTAACCTAGACATGCACATCCTCCGAGTACATGAAGATATTTTGAAGAACTTTGGCAACTAGTCACCTACTACTATTTAGAAATTTTGTTGTGAAAAGTTGAGTTATGACAGACTTGGATGGCCAGTTTTGAAGTAAATCCTTGATCTACCTTCAAAGCGGTAAATGTTTGTAAAACTGAGAGCTTGTGGGAACTGAGATTATGCCATTTTCCAGGGGGATGTTGGGAGCTCTGGTGACGTTTTGCTCTGCCCAGCGTGTGGGAAAGGTTTCCATGGGCGAAGCCGGCGTTGGAAGTTGGACCGACATATGCTTCTCCATACAGGGGAAAAACCGTATCAGTGTCCCTACTGCTCCCACCGGGCAAACCAAAAAAACAACTTGCGTATTCACATTCGTGCCAGGCATGAAGAGTGGTCATCATATCCTGGAGTGACTTACCAATCCAGTTAACTGCCTTTCTTTTATTGCTAAATTAAATTACTGGAAACAAATCAAGTGTGAAGTATGTGACTTCTTAAGAATTAGAGTGAATGCTTCGAGTTACATAGTGATAGTATTATATTCAAAAGAAATGAGATTGTAGAAACTGGTAACTGAGATGACAAAGGAAATAACTTTCCCAAAGAAAAGGCATTCTGCAGACTAGGATTTGTGTTAAGAAGTGTATAATTTAAGTTTTTTATTTTTTTTTTTTTTTAGTGTTTTACCTTTCAGGGTTTAAAAAATTGTTTTTGGGTTTATAAGAATGGATAGTTTTAGCGAGGGTGTTGTGTTTTGCAGGGGAAGTCCTCGGCCCCGAGTGAGGGGTCCAGCCTTGGCCACCATCCCCCTACTCTGCAACTACCACCACCACAACCACCACCACCTCCATCATCATCAGTGTCTCACTGTGTAGTGTGTGGAAGGACTTTTAGTGGCAAGAATAAGCACTTTAATTTGCAGCGTCATATTCGCACACACACTGGAGAAAGGCCTTTCCCATGTCCGTATTGTCCCCACCGTGCTACGCAAAAAGGAAACTTGAAGGGCCACATTATTTCACAGCATTCCCGAGAGAAGCGGGATGAAGGTGATTCTTCTCTCTGGAGGACTGAGTCAAATACCTTGCGGAGGACTGAGTCAAATAGCTTGCAGAATTCTAAAACCTGGAGTTAGTGTTGTGTATAAACTAATATTTGGTTTTTATGATTTAATCCTTCTATTTTCCAAGGTCAGAAATGAATGTTGGCCTGTAGTTGATCATCAGGAAGGGTATATACATTAAAGATGTATAACCTAATTGAAGACACTAAGTAGGCATATTGTTATGCTTTGCAGGCCGGTGAGAGGGAGGTCCTTGGAGACGCCTTCCTTCAGTGTGAATTATGTGGGAAAGCTTTCCACGGAGATTTTCGAAAGCGCAACTTGAAGCAGCACTTGAGCATTCATAGAGGAGAAAAACCTTTCCTATGCCCTTACTGCCCACACAAATCAAATCGTAAGAGCAATCTGAAAGTTCATATTACTGGGGTTCATTTTCGGCATGTCATGGGTGCTCGATGAATGTCAGAATCTGAGGAGCGTTGCTTAGGAAATGTGTATTTTAATTTTTTTTTTTTTTTTAAGTTCTTTGATGGTTATTATGAAAGGTTTTGCCCTTTTATAAATTTAGTGGTTTGTAATTTTACCTTTAATTGAAATATTGTACAAATGTAAATGTTGTAGATAATAATAATAATAATTATAGTGATCAAGCTGAATTCTTTTATTTGTTCCATTTAAAAAAAATTAGGTTTTGATGATTTTAGGTAATCTTGAGGTAAGATGATTAAGGTCAGTAATTTAAATTATGATAGCCTTTTTCATCATGAAACCGAGTTGAAAAATAATCCAGTTACAGCATTCAGACTTAGTTCCATGGAAACTTTAGTTGTTACTGGAACTGTTTGAAAGGAATTTGAAGTTCCTCTATATATGTTACTGGAACAGTTTGAAAGAAATTTGAAGTTCCTCTATATAATTTCAGCAGTTAATGAAAGTATGATTGCTGTTGGCTAAAACTAGCAGTAAAGTGATTACGGAGTCATCTAGGAAAAGTTACAATTAAATATTTCGGTAAATGAAGATGTGTAAGCAAAAATATTGGTACAGTAGTAATGCTACGTATAATTAATCAGATAAAAAGTACCTGTAGGCAACAGGTGCATGCAATGGCCTTGATCTCGGCTAAAGTCATTGGTGAGAGGGGCTTTATTTCTATAAGCACATATATATATTGGAAGAGTGAGTTTCTTGGTTTCCTCCTTATTGTACAAAATAGTACTGAAACAATCTTGTTGCTGTTTGTTGGCTTTTGATATCGGAAATCAAGTGTCTTAATGCAGTCACACCGTATGTTGGGGCACTTCCTGCTGCTACTGTTTGTTTAATTATTGGGCATAACAGTATAAGTTAAAATGAGGCGAAGTATTTTTGTTTTATTAGTTTTAGTAAGCTCTTGAGTAAAATGTCTGTTATCAATTATATTCATTGTCAGCAGCCCAGTAGACAGCGTTTTATCCAATTTGAAAGAAAAATTGGGGTTGGCAAATCCTATATTTATTTATTCAATAATTTGCAGACTAATTCATACTGATTCCTGTGTAATTATTGCCATTGGAAAAAGGAAGCCAGTTGTGAGGTTGCACAATGGAGTATAGGAAGTTAACATTTAAGAAGATGAGTTAATATCTTACATTTTTTTAACAAATGGTACACTACTGAATGAAAAGGTTCTTTCAAAGATTGCTCATGAACAAAGAAAATGGGCATGATTGAATTCAGAGATTGGGTTAAATGAAATAAAAAACTTTAACAGCAAATGAGGGAGGGAAAGAGTGTGTGTGTGCGTGTGTCATATAATGCTGAGGCCATGTTTCAAACGGTTATTGTTATTGGTAAAACTATAGATGTCAGCTCTGCAGAGTTACAATTCAGTGTTATGCAGGCGGTAAATGGAGATGGAAGCGGGACGAATGTTACTAGAAAATGCAATTTTGAGTATGACTGTAATAATAAATAATGAAACCTACAAGAAAAAACAAATCCACTGTAATTTTACAGTATTCCTGTTGTTTTTAATTCAATGGGAATTTAGTGCATGTTTTAGGAAAGTGGACTTCGATTGATAAAATTCTTGGGAATAAGGAACTACTTTATTGGATTAAGGAAAGTTTGGGTGTTGTAGTGTGTGGCTGCAGTGCAGATTCTTCGCTACAGATTAGTACTCTAACCGGATATGAAACTATCCATTTGAAAAGCTGGGCTTGAGGTCCAGATGACAAACCTTTAATAAGTTAGATTTGAAATTGGTCAAATAATTGTATAAAAAGTGCAGTAATCTAAAAGGAACCATGAGAGGTGTTGATTGGGGTTGCTTAGTAGACAGTCTGTCAGAGGAGTATTGGTAGAAATCTCTATTCTTTGTGTCAAGTATTTTTCTTCCTAGATTGTCATTCCTTTTTTCTCCATTCACTAGATTGTCATTCCTTTTTTCTCCATTCACAGAACATTTTGACCGCACATTGTGATGCTAAAATACATAATGATGATTATTGGTATTAATTTTTTACTCTTGTCACACCTTTTTCTTCTTGTTTTTTCTATCACATGCAAATGATTTTCTCTCTCGTTAAGGATGTATCAAGCAGTGAAAATTCCTTCAAGATATGCTAAATGAGCAGGGTTATTTCTCTCATATATATTATATGTGCATCCATCAAAAAAGCCGTAAAGTCATTTGAAAAAGTTAGGCACACCATTTTTTGAAGAGGAGAATTAAACCTGTGCAAATATATAGGGGAAAAAATTGAGTTTAATATACTGGAGCTAAAAATGTAAAAAAATGTGGCAGCAAGAGTATATTCTGCAAAACTAAAGTGGGAAAAATATCTAACCCACAACATCATGGGTAAGCATGGCTAACCTAAAATGTGTGGAGCAAATATACCCTTGTATGTACTGTACAAGATTAGTATCTTGTAACTTATAAACAAAAATTTTGTTTCCCTTAAACTTGCCCAACGTACTTTAGATGCTCAGAACACAGAGTATAGCCTATAGCTGGTCACATATGTAAGATAATCCTTGTATTATACAGGGGAAAAAAATATAAAAGGTCAAAGTCATACTACTACAGGCATTATGGCTTACTAGCTTCAAGCAGAGCTAGCATCATGAATTATTTGATATGTTGACTACTGTTAACGCTCATACAATCAAAGATAGAGTATGGTAATAGTTAACATTGCAGGATGGTAGCATAGCCCAGCATTGTTAAGATTGTTGCACTATTGCATACTGCTGGCATGAGGATTGCAATCGTACCATTGTAACTAAAGAATAGAAAGTTTGACAGTCAGAAATAGAGGATCATCTGTGCCAACATTTGTAACTCCTGTTGCCATTAAATTCCTTGTATTCTTTTTAACTGGGTAATCATGGCCTACTTACGTGTGTGGAGCGAATATACCTTTGTACCTGGATAAGATGTTGAGTATCTCGTACTTACCAAACCTGAGAATTTGGTTGCCTTAGTCTAGCCTAACCTACTTTAGATGTGCTCAGAACACAGACTATACCCTACAGCTGGTAACAGTTATCAAAAAAAAAAATACTTTTACAACTGATAAGTGTTTACTGTTGTTAACGATCATACAATCACTTAGAGGCTGAGACTACACTAAGAGTGTATGCTTCAGGATGGTAACATAGGCCAACATTGTTAAGATTGTTGCACTACTGCATACTGCTGGCATGAGAATTGCAATCGTAACAAAAAAGTAGCAAGTTTGACAGTCTTGAATAGAGGATCATCTGTACCAACATTTGTAAACTACATTGTAGCTGGGATGAATTAAGACAGGTTGGCTGTGCCCTCTTCCTTTCTGCCAACTTGGCTGACTCCTGTTGCCACCAAAATACTTTGAAGTTCTTTATTTGTTTAATATTCAGAGCTGCAATTAAAAATTACCAGAATATTTAATAAGATGGTATAGGCTGGGCTTCAGAAGTTGTGAGACTTAAAAAAATATATTAGTTAATCTGACAAAGCAGTAGAATATGGTGCAGAATCTTGGGAAGTAGAGTGAAAGAGTAAAAGAATTGGTAGACTATGAAAATCAAAACAGCCTATAGCCACCTGAAATTGTGAACTTGGAAGTAGAGTAGACAATGGAATCTGTTGGACATTCAGGAGTTGAAGGTATTTGATTTTTGTTTTGATTCTTAGGCAGTAGAACATCCATAAAAGTTGAGGACAGTGTAATTGACCTTTGGAAGCGATGGGACAATTAAAGACTGAGAAAGGAGCAGCTTAGTTAGAACTTGGTTTTTGAACTGGCATCCAAAACCTGGCATGAGTTCGACAGGACACCAGATGGGTGATTGTTGCCGGCAGCATTTTGTGATATTTTGAGTGTAGGAAAAGCAAGAACTGTCTTTATATGGTAAACAAGATTCCTAACAAAGATTCCTATTACATGCTTGGTGGATGTGTTTTTATGATTGCGCATTTAGAATAAAAGTTTGCTTGTTTTGAGACATGCAAGAATTGATTCTAGAATTAGGTGCAGGGTTAGAGTTTGGATTGTGTTTTAAGGGGGTTTGTTTTTTCAGATTCTCTTTCAGTGGAATCCTAAAGCCTTTGAAAATAATAAATTTAAACATTTGCTGTTCATTTTCTGTACAATAATATAGTTTTGGAACAAGATAAAAAAAGGAAAGTTATTTTCGGTAATATTGGAGACTTAAACCATTTTCTAATGATGAAGGCTATTTGAGAAAAATGCATAGTTTTTAATAGTTTATAGTTTGTTATATATATAAAAACATTATGACGTAATTATGGTGTGTACGTGTATGTGGGCGTGATTGTAGTGTTACCTCAAAGCTTTTGATTTGGGTGAAATTAACATATTTTTAAACTTAATAGAGGTCTGGGATACTTTATCCTGTGGCCTGCAATTATTTTTTGGAATTGTGGGACTTAAGCTTCAAGATCACTTGGAAAAAGAAAAAAAAACAGTTGCTGAATTTCTTGAAATGAGCTATGCAGAGGTAATTTGAAGTTTTAAAGCAGGAGCAGCTTACACAAATAAGTTGATTGAATGGCCACTTTTATTAATTTGTTCCTTTGTTTTACTTTGAGTAGTCACAATAAGAAATAGTGTGTAGTTGGTATTGAAGTCAATAAAGCCGAGCTGTTGGTGTTTAGTGGTATTTTAAAATGTTTTGTTTTGTTTCATAGTTTTGTATAAGGTGAATATAAGATGATTTTGAGACGCTTAGGCTTGGTGGATTTTTGTCTGAAGCCGGTGCTTGTGTTGCAGGTGGGTCGAGTGTCCCCTGGCATGGTAGGCGGCCTTACTTGTACCGTCTGTGGTAAGGTCTTCACCGGCAAGAATCAGCGCCAACTGCTGCGTCGCCACACACTCATCCACACTGGCGAAAAACCACATGCATGCCCCCATTGTCCATATCGTACTAATCAAAAATGCAATTTAAATATGCATATTGCTACTGTGCATCGGGCAGGTCCCTTGTTACATCCTACGCTTACTAATGCTCTCCCTTTATCCCAAGCATTATTGGGCACACACAGTCAAGCAAATGGATCCCTGTCATCTTCTTCACCTTCTGGGACCTTCCTGAGCCTCAGAAGTTCTGATGAGCATTGAACTTCGAATTTTGTGCTGATGTGGTGCGTGTTGCTGGGTGAAAGGAGACTATTTGGTAGTTCTCACTTTGATGCTTTACTATAGTTTGGTTTTTGAGTTACTGGAGTCGGTGGTTATTGGGCAGCTTTTTATTTTGTCTAGTTTTATTAGAAGCTATTGAGAACCTTATAACCGTGCAAGTGGAGAGGGACTAAGTGGGGCTGTTATGTGTTACAGGGTACGAAGGGAAGCGCGAATCTTCCATCTTCCGTGTGTGATGGTGGTGGTGGTGGTTGGTTAGAGGGACGTGGTCTTCCCTGCCCTATATGTGGTAAAGTATTCTGTGGACGCAACCGCCGACAGGATCTCCGCCGACACATCCTCTCACATACTGGGGAACGTCCTTTCTCTTGCCCGTATTGTCCTTACAGAGCATGTTTGAAGGGGAATGTTACCAAGCATATTAAGGGACTCCATGCTCATCTCTTGAATTTGTCCACAAATAGCACAGAAGAACTCAGTGTCGCTACTTTAGCAAGATTGCCGAGCTCCTCACAGAGTTCATCGTCTGTGAATAATGGAAGTGGTTACTCTTGGTGATTAGATCTTGGTCATCATTCTCCATAAACATATACTTTTTAGATTCTGCCAAATGATGTTCATGATTGAAAGTACTTTGTTGGTCCCCCTAATGTTGTACAAAGAATTCAGCAGCTAACATACAGTGTTGTTTTCAGGGGCAGGTGTTGGGATGGCAGTCTGCTGGTTTGACACATCAGTCGCATCTGCCAACCACATCATCTTCCTCCCTCAATGGTGGTGTTCAATGCGTTGTTTGTGGTAAGGTGTTTTATGGCAGCAAGCAAAAGTTCCGGTTGCAGAGACACATGATCATACACACTGGTGAAAAGCCGTTTCATTGCCCATACTGCCCTCATAGATCAAACATAAAGCAAAACTTGGATGTCCATATCAAAGTAAAACACAAATCTCTTTTTATTAGTGATGCTTTGAATACTACCTCGGCCAAAAGTGCTTGAGCTTGTTGTCATGTGGTTGAAGCATTTGCACAGTTGTACCTGTGTCATGGAACATTTTTTGCATTACAGAGAACAAGTAAGATGAAATTGTGTATTTATCTGATTTGGGCTATATTTGGTAAGTGATCCTTGATATACTTGGAAATTTATGCCAGACAACTGAATCATTTGGTGCGACTGTGATGTATAGAATTAAGTTCAAGAAAAGAAGAAGATAATGATTGGGAAATGTAGCTTGAATAGCAGTGGAAGTAGCGATCATTGCTAGTGTTTGGAAGCTGACTTGCGGTGTGTTGTTGTTTCAGGGGCGGGTGGCAGTCTGGCAGTCAGCGAATGTGACACACCACCCCCTCCTGCCAACTTTAGCTACTGTTGGTGTTGAGTGTGTAACTTGCGGCAAGACCTTCCACGGATTCAACCGGAAGTTCCTATTAAAACGTCACATGATAACGCACACGGGAGAAAAACCTTTTCAGTGTCCCCATTGCCCTCACAGAGCAAACTTGAAACCTAATTTGGATGTGCACATTAAAAGGAAACACACACGCCGTCCTCATCTAACTTCGGGATATGGACCCAGTGTCTCAGAAGAAGCACAGTAGATGGGGAATGATGTTTTATCTTTATTTTATTAAGTTTCAACAAGAATTCAGCCCATTTTATAAAATTTGTGGTTATTAGAACTTTGCAAAGGCTTGAGGTTTGGTTGCATTGGAAGGTAAATTATTCCTCCCTGTGTTGCAGGCAGATGGAGGGCTGATGCTGAAACATTCTGGCACCTGTCCTTTTTGTGGCAAACGCTTCGCTGGTCTTACATCATCTTGGCGTCAGAAATTAGAGCGCCATCTTCTCATCCACACAGGAGTCAAACCATTTGGTTGCCCCTACTGCAGTTACCGTAGTGGTAGGAAAGACTCCCTGAAGAGACATTGCCGATTAATGCATCCTGATAAGATGTCCCTCTCTGCTTCTTTTCTTTGATGCTTTAAAGCTTTTGTGGAAGGTATTCCTATGCAATGTTGGAAACTTAAACAAATGTAATAATACTCTTGAAAGTAAGGAGAAAAAGTGCTAACATTCCTGCATTTCACCTTTGTACATGAAATGATTGAGAGCATTTTTGTCTTTTATTCTTTTGAGGTGCTAAGTTGTAAACAGTAGTTATTCATATAAGAGTCCAGGGAGAGAGGGTGAAGCACTTAGTAGTGGTTTGTGTTGCAGGACTCTAGGGGCTCTCTGGATGTGGGGACGCTGCTTGCCTGTCTGGATTGGGACCGCCGTTGTCGTGTGTGTGGTAAACAGTTCCTGCCAAGCCCCTCATGGAAGCAAAAGTTGACACGCCACCTCATGACCCATTCAGGAGAGAAGCCTTACTACTGTCCCTACTGCCCTCATCGTTGTGCACGAAAGGACTCTCTCAAACTGCACATATCTCGTATGCACAATGCAGCCCCATCAACTTAGTAAATTTACAAAATAGAGAACCAATTTTTAAGAAAAATCAGAGAAAACATCCTCTCATTCGTTTCAAACTACCCAAGCATTTGGAAAGAAATCCAACAAGGCGGGGACACTGAGTGATATGCGTTTACATTGCAGGTTGACTTAGTCCGTGAAGATTGCATCCTTTCTGGAGCTGCTGCTGAGCCAGTGGATAGACGTCGATATGATGCGAGGAGCCATGCTGTACTGCTGAGCACTGACAGAGGTGGTGCAAGTGGTGGAAACATGAGCGCTGGCTCAGCAGAGAATAGTTCAAGGGCATGCAATATCTGTGGCCACACCTTTGCAGGAATGACCTGGAAACAGAAACTAGAACGACACCTGCTGGTTCACACAGGACACAAACCCTTTCAGTGCCCCTATTGCCCACATCGCACAAATCGAAAAGATGCCCTCAAGAACCATGTTGCAACCTTGCATAAATTACACTTGATGTAGATATTTAGCTAATAGACAAGGCTGTATGAGAGTGAAATATGAAAATTTGGTAACTACTGTGCTGTGAATACTTTTCATTTGAATTAATGAATCTTTATTTATAGCTTATATCTTGCTGATTTTTAAGTTTGCTTATCATTAATACTCATATTTTAATTTTGTTTGTGGCAGTCATACCATTCATTTTAGGTGCTGAATATTGGTTTCAGTGAAATGTTAGTGAATTTGGAATCAAGTCTATTACCGCTTCCATCCAGGCTTCAAATTTTTTCCAAAGAGTTGTAGTTTGTAATTGCATTTTGATTGTTGTCGACCACTCCAAAAGTTAATTGATGGACTACTGTTTCTGATGTCAGATTCAATTGCCCAGATTCCATATGCTTTTTCTCATATTTTACACTTACGAATAAAATTTTATAAAATTGGTGCTTACTATGTAATGTTCTTTTTGAATTTTTGTTTTTGTTTTCTGTAGGCTTAACTTTAGATTCTCAGAATGGATAGTAATATTGTAAATTTGATTACAGTACAGCACTTGGGACTACTACTTACTATTTAAAAAATGTTTGCCTTTTATGATGCATTGCATTTGACTGCCGTTTGGATGATTATTGATTATTGCTACCAAGCTGTTACTTTCATGCTTTTTTAAGAATTAAATGAGGTTTCTCAGTAGGAGTAATGTGTTTCCTCATTTCATCATCACTTTTATCAACTTTTAATGCTTAAATAACTCATGAGATGTTTTGTGGAAATTCTTGTCAACTGGGGTTGCAGATCAGGGATTTGCATACACTACTCCTATGAGCTTTAGTTTTTTCTGTACAGCTGTATATGGTTTCTGTTACGCCTTTTTTCTAGTTACATAATAATCATTTATTACTCAAATGCTCATTGTCTTGGGCAGTGGTAAATGTGATTACTGTTTATTAAAGAGGCCGATGTTGTAAATATAATTTTATTAAATACTGTGAAAAGTGCCAAAGAATGTTCATTTTCCTTGATAGTGAAATTGATCATTGTAATGCTTTTAAGAAGTGGGTCTCTTTGTAAGCAGGATTGGTTATAATACTCTGTGTAATATATCAGATAAATGGCTAAATTTATAATACTTAAATACTATATTTGATGGTTTTTAAAGAATAGTCCCTTTCACTTTATGTAGTTTAAAAGAAAATGTAGTTGTGTAGCATTTTGGGTTGGGATTTTTGGACTCATGCAGAGGTTTTATACTTAAACCCTACCATACCCTTGATATTTTTACCCCACCCTTCTTGATATTTTTCGGTGTTTTGCAGTTCATGTCTCATAATTTAGTTTGAACATTTCCATGACTTGTTAGCATGACAATGGCAGACAAAATGCCATTGCTGGCGTTGCTCCAAAAGCATACATATAAGCAAAACTATCATCAGAGATCATTGTAACATCTGTTACTTTTCACTTGGATTATTTAGGGAATCATCAGGTGAATAGTTGGAAAACACCTACATCTAGGGTAGCAGTTTCTAAACTGCTATCACATTTTCTGAATTCAGTGATATCCAGTAGCCACAGTTCCACCATAATCTGGGATAATTAAGGTGGGTTAATTCTTTCAGTTACAAATAGACTAAGACTGCCTGTGCTTCATCGTTTTTGCTTATAGCCTGTACCCTGGAGAATGGCTTTCATGTCAGCCAGTGCACAGGATAAAAAAAAAAACAAATGAAGATAAGATAAGAGAAAATTGCAGAGAACTTAGTTCTTCTGAATGCCATATGGGTAGGGCTACCATTAAAATGTTTATGATGATGATAACAGGTACCGGATCTCTTCTTGGTTACCTGTGTTGTTTGTTATAGGATACCTAGTCAATTCTGTCTTTGTGATGCTATGCACCCAAAGCATTCAAAATAGCAGGATTCTTACCGACATGAAATAAATAATGCTTTTACTATGCACCATAGGTGTTTTGAATTCTTGACAGTTTCCATTGCACCCCCAGTTGCATTGTTTTCTCTAGATAAAACTTTTAACAATTTTCCTTGGTCTCCTCCCATCTGGTACTTTATTGTTTACTTTGTAAGAGCTGGATTGTGACTAGGTGATCTGTTTAAACTGGTAATGCGCTGCAGTAATCATAAACATGACAAGTAAAGATTCACTTAGGTTTTGAAGATTAACAGGAATAGCACATTAAGAAATCCTGGACAGCTAGGTGGATATTTTTCTCAGAAATGTACTGAAAGATTTCTAGCATCCTGTATGATATTGTGAACTTGACACATTTTATATCTTTCATCATGAAAAATCATTTATAGTCTAATCAGATTTCACAACCTGGAAAAGCATTGATCATGCACAGTAGTAGTAGGTAGTTCAGTGGCTGTTTCAAAGGCAAGTTATCATCAGGAAATTTAGGCTTGGCTCTATCCTTAAAGGTTATTATGTTGCAGAAAAGTTCATCTTCAATGCCTTATGTAAGTACCTTTAACACAGATGCATGCTTCCTGATCATTATGCAGTAGGAAACTATAGGTGATTGTGGTACCCTAGATTTAACCATTTACGTGTATGTAAGTGGATGTCATTCCAGATTGGTTTGAATTCATGCTTTTTCTGCCCATGATTGATTTAAACAATCTCTCTCTCTCTCTCTCTCTCTCTCTCTCTCTCTCTCTCTCTCTCTCTCTCTCTCTCTCTCTCTCTCTCTCTCATTAAACTATAATAAAGAATGCTGAAAAATACTCTCTAAAAAAAAAAAAATCAACTATGACTCAAGTTAACTTGGTCATATAAAAATGTCATACAGTATATCTTAAGTCAAATAGCTTCCAGAGTAGTACTAATAGTAATACTACAGGCAGTCCCTGTTTAGCAGGAGATGTTCCATTCCTGATGGTGTGATGTTAGCTGAAAATTGGTGATAATGGCGCTTATCGGTGTCACTGTTAAGCGGGGATCAGCGCCAATAACTGGAGATCGGGCACAAATAAGTGGAGATTAGCACATATTGATGCCAAATATCCAGTTGTCGTCACTACTAGACAAGCGCCATAAAACCGGATTGGTTATAACTGAGACTGCCGATAACTGGGGACTGTCTGTATTAAAAAAAATATGAAATGCATATTGATACGTATATAGAACTTATTAAAAAATTAACTTGCTTTATAACATTTTAAAAATGAACCTGTTTGTTACTATAAAAGGAGCAGACTTTTGTAAACCTCATAGATGAACAAACATACTTTATACATGTTAGTGTTCCTAAATTAAGGGAATTTTAATGCTGTGCCTCTTCACCTGTTATTACCCTAACCTCACTGTCTTGAAACTCATGATTGATTCAAAATACAACGCAGAAAGCCACAAAAATTAGTAAATATTTCTATACAAGTGTGTACTTACAGAAAACCAAAGCAGCAGAATTAGCTGGCTTTAAACAACAACAATGCTGCCAACTAGCGGTGAATGACCGAACTCTTTTGTTTACAAAAATCACATGGTTTTTGTTTGAGCTCCGATGCAAAGTTTTTTTGAAGTTTTGCGTCAAAATCCGATTATATTCAAGTTTTAATACGGTCGAGGACTGGGGTTCTACTGTATAAGTTAAGTATATCTTAGTTTAAGCAGACCACTGAGCTGATTAATAGCTCTCCTAGGGCTGGCCCGAAGGATAAGATATTTTGATGTGGATACTCAGCATGAAGAATTTTTAAGTTCTAGGAATCTTTATGGCTAGTAACAACCACATGAGCAATTGCGAGTTGAAAAGAAAATCGAAATTAAATACAGGCAGTCGGTTTTTTTTTTTGGGGGGGTCTGTTTTTATGTCTTATCTATGAGTAAAAAGCCCTGATAACTGGATTTTGCTGTGGATAACCGGTTAATGGTCCCTCGGTAGGCAGTCCTGGTTAATGGCGGACTTGGTTATGGCAATCCGGTTTTATGGGGCTTGTCTAGCGCCATAAAATTGGCGATTTATGGTGCCGTAATAGGCCAAGTTTCGGTTTCGGTTATCTGCGCCATAAGGTTCTGATAATAGAGTTATGGTGCCTTAACATACCTAACAGGCGCTACAAGCACCATAAATTGCCTGAGGTTTGGTTAATGGTGGTTTTCGCTTATCTACACCCCGCTGAGAACGTGAACCCCCCTCCCCCCTCAAAAGAAAAGGGGGATGACTGCGTGTATCAGTGCCGCTAGCTGGAAAACAGCACTGTGGCACTAGACAAGCCCCATAAAACCGGATCACCGATAACTGACAGCGCTGCCGCGGACTGACTGAGCAGTCCCCGGTTAATGGTGGTCTCGGTTAATGGCGATCCAGTTATATGTGTTTGTCCAGCACCATAAAATTGGTGATGTATGGCGCCATAACTGGCTGAGTTTCGGTTTTCATTATGGCACTGATAATTGAGTTATGGCTTCATAACACCTAACAGGTGCCATTAACCAAAACTTTTTATGGCGCCATAGATTGCTGAGTTTCGCCCTACCGAGAACAGAACCCCTACTGATAACTGGAAACTGCCTGTGTAGAAGGGCAGCCTGTTTTGCCCATGACCATACTTGATCAGTCACCTGTTCATGGTCTGTCAGCATAAAGACTCCTTAAAGAAATTATATAGCATTTTACAGCCAGTTTTCTGACTTGTGCAGTGCAATTCTTTCAGGTAATTTTTTTCCTACGACCAAACGGACTTTCATTGCATGGTATTTAGATTTCATTACATCTTCAAGATGTATTTTAGGAGGCCTTCATGTGGTCACCAGGATACTCCAAGCTAGAGAGCAGATGACAGTGAAAGGATACATCAAAATTTTCTAGGTTGTTATAGTGATCTGGAAATGTGTTTTTGTAATTTGGGCTGTGATTTTATTAACAATTTGAATACAGTAGAACCCTGAACCACGAGGCTAATCCATTCCAGAAGAAGTGTCGAGATGCGATTCAGTCGAGATCCGAATGAATTTTTCCCATAAGAAATCATTGAAAATAGATTACCAACTCATTTTTGACCATCAGTTATTCCCCAACCTTGCTTTTTTATACAAAATATGACACTTATTTACAATTAAAAATAAGTTCAAAGTTAAATAACACATGTATTGGATCTACTTTATTTTTATATATACACTATAAAAATACTGGCCTACGTCCAATGTGGCTGTATTACTGATAGTTGACCAAGTACCATTGGAAGGCTAAGTATATTATTTACTGTACTGGGTAGGTGCAAAACCTTTTGCTAATAATAAAACTTTGAAAAAAACCTAATTACTTTTACTGTGAATTAATAAAATATTAAGAATAAGATGCAAAATCAGTCACACTAATGTCTCTCTCATACTTTTCAATAATCTCCTCAAGTTTAGTTGTTGTTCTTACTGTTTTTCTATTCTGCTTGTCTGCATAGGCTGTCTTGGGACCCATGGCTGAATCAAACTACAGTACAGAAAGTAAAAAAAACTAGGAAAAATTCCTGTACAAGCATGTACTTGCTCAAAAACAAAAGCTACAGAGTGAGTTGGCTTTAAACAACAACGCCAACTAGCAGCGCCTGACCGAAACACTTTTGCTTGCAAAAGTCATATGGTTCATTCGGTTGGATTCTGGTTTTTTGTTCGAGCTCTGATGCAAAATTTACTCAAAATTTCGCGTTGAACTGATTATGTCAAGTTCTGATACGGTCAAGGACTGGGATTCTACTGTATCCTGTTAGTGTAGAAGCTTGCAAATGGTTTTGCTGTCGGAACATTTTTTAAGGCATATATAGTCTTCTCAATTTATGTTAGCTTATTTTGAGAAATTTTAGTGTAGTTAGAATTAGCAATTTTGGGCATTGAGATCATAATTCTATATAAGGAAATGGTAGTGATAAAGTTATACATCTCTATATAATTTCTGAAGAATAGAATTGAGCTGAATGTCCCAGTGGAGTTTCCGCAACAGTAATTTAATGAATCACTGGATCAGTGTTCAACCAGATACAATATGTCATCTACATATACGTACATACTTTGACTTATGAACCTTCAGAAAAGTGGATGTCTAGTCCATTTGTGTTGGTTGTCTTTAAGGTACAGAATAAAAAATTGTGCCAGAATTTCAAATTTCTATTGCTTGTGTGTAAGGTGAATTTTGGGATCCTACATTTTAGGTAAAGAGTTTTTTTTTTTTCATTGATCTTGCTGTTAAGTTGCTTCCAAAAGGACTAACATAAAAAATCCCAGCTCTTTTTAAAAGAATTTTCTTTTGACTCTAGCCTATTAACAGAAAATATGCCTATGCAGTTATGAGAGAAATATTAATGTGCAGCAAGATAAGTTGATGAAAAAATGGAAATAATAAAAATACAGATCTCTCAGTGGTGGGTTGTTAAAATAGAAGCCAAAATCTGTAACGGTTTACAAAAAATGTATAAATCAATATGAGAGTGAGGTGTCGGTATTCTTGATGGTGGTAAACAGTGAGGTCAGCTGATGGAAAGCAATGGAAATAAAAATTCTTCAAGTGGTTGGGTGTTGAAATGTATCCAAAAACGGCAAAAATAAGAAATACAATAACTTTTAAAAGTAATTTGTGTACAGATAGCTGTAGGTTTTATGTTTTTGATGGTAGTTGATGGTTGGGGGAGGAGTGTCATCAGCTGACAAAATAGAACAACTGGCTGTTTCAGGAGTGTAGCGTTATCTAGCAAAATATGCTGGATATTGTAAACTAGTACATATTTAATTTAATTCACTGCCATTTTTCAGGGAAAGGTTACTGATTTTTATTTTAAAAAAATGTCAATTAAGACCAAACTACAGTATCTTGATAGAAATCTGCAAAACCATATGTATAGGTATACTATAGTGCTATGATATGACATTAGCTAACTACTGTACAATGATGGTTGCCTGGGCTATTATTTTTGGACTTGCAGACAAATAGAATTTGAGAATATGCGTTTGGAACAAAATTTTTTCGTATATAGAAGAGTAGCTGTTCTATAATTAGATAACAATATTGGACACTAATTAGGGTTTATTAATGAACGATAATTGAAGATTAGCTTGATGACACTTGTGTGAAAATGCATATTTTCCCCTGCATTTGGACATACATACATAAGAAATCCTTGCCTATACATGAGATAATGAAGTCGGTCAAAAGTGGTGAGACCTATCCAGTACGTACAGGGATGTCATATGCAGCATATGACTTTGTCTGGCACATGTGATTCATGTGTGCCAAGTATTATCCGTCTTGTTTTCTTCAGTACTGTTTGAGGGATTATATTGCAGTGAAATACCTTGGTGTGTTATAAGAAGATTACGTAATTAGAGTTCCTTAAGTGGGCTGTTTGCAAGCTGTAGGTAAAAGTTACTGTTTAAATAATTTTGTCCAATATCTTGAGATTTTGTTGGACTGCTGTCTTTTATTTCAACTCCAGAATTTATCCTCATGTGTCTTATTACTATTGTCAACATTGGCAAAGCTCGTCTTTCAGGACAGAAGTTGATAGAAAATGTTTGTAAACCTGAATGATTGTACAGTACGTACTTCAAAGAAAGAAAAATGAGATGGTCTAGTAATACTGTATAACTAAGCCTTAGGTTACCTTTTTCCTCATCTTGGAGTAAATAGATTAGATATCAATAGTGGTAAACCCATGTGTTCATGTATTTCTTGTAAATTCATCCAATAAATTAAAAAAGATTAATACCTTCATCGAATTCCAGACTTTTGCATTGCAGCATTATTAGTTATTTAATAGTATCGAGACAGAAAATATACTGTACAATAATGAAGTTATAAAGAAATAGTTTTATCTTTTTCTGTAGATAATTGCTCTTTTGTATACATAAAACTTTAATTCGTCAGTGTATACAAGGTATTTTATTTTAATGTTTTTCTTGAAACTATTGATTCGAAAATATTGAATTACAAATCTCATGAAGGTGAAAATTTTGTTCTTGATGTTTTATATACAAGTATTTTGTAAATAAATCCATCAAACAAGTGCAAGAAATTATCTTTTGGGACAGAATTTTTCTTAGAGCCAGGCACATGCTACCTTTGGGTAATGCAGGGAGATTTGGACAGGTTGGAGGACATGATCTCATGAAAGACGAATCAAGTCATCAACTTTCATTGGTTGATGAAAGGTGCTTGAAGGTGGTGGGATGACGAAGCAAAGTCCAGACTGAGCTCCCACTCGTATTTTGCAGGAGGTGGTCGTTCATGGGGATGGCTGCAGTTGGGCGCAGGGAAACGTCTTGGTGTGCCCTGTGTGTGGCAAGACAGCCCAAGGTCGCAATCGTCGGCAGAATATGGACAACCACCTGCTTACTCACACAGGGGAGAGACCATTCCAGTGTACAGTTTGTTCTTATCGAGCTTCTCAGTTGGGTAATCTCAAGCGTCATGTTCGTGCTGTACATAAAGAACTTTTGGAAGACACTCATAGTAATGCAGGAATTGCGAATGAACAGCGCCTAGAGTTGGGCTTTAACCAGCTTCAGAATCATCCTCCTTTTCATCGCAATCCCACCTCGAACTCCAACACTGCCTTTTCATCCCATTCACAGTCTTCTTCACAGAATGTTGACATGAGCTGTGCAAACTTCCCCACGTTGGGTGCTATTTCTCAAAGTAGTCAGATTGGGAGAGAAAAGGATCCACCCTTTGGATTACATTTGCGTCTAAAAGTCGATTCTGAAATCTCATCCGAGTCAGACTCCTGAAGTTTATGTTGCATACTCAGTGAGTCAGTTATGGAAAATCTAAATTTTATATTGTTTTACATATTGCAGGATATTAATTTTTATGTAATAAATTGTACATTGAAGTTTCATATTAAAAGCAGCACCTTTTTGGAAATTGTGATGGGGAATTTCTGTGCAAACAGCATCGGCGATTAGGAGTTAGTGAGGTGTTATTTGTGTTGCAGGATACTGTGCATGGGATGTCGGAAGGGGTGGCGACGCGAATGCTGGCCTGTCCCATGTGTTCCAAGGTCTTCCAAGGGACTAAGCGCAAGTACCGACTTGATAGACACATGCTTGTTCATTGGGGATTGAAGCCATTTAAATGTCCACACTGCCCATATTGTGCCACTCAGCAGGGCAACCTAAATAGACATATGAGGAATGTACACTCTCACTCTCAAAGGCCTGACTTGCCATTGGAAGCTGATGAATCTTACCATCCTACTTCCCCCAGTATTCTTGACCACCCTCCTTCCTCATCATTGAATTATCACCATCGACTTCCTCCTCCCCAGCTCCACGGGTCTCAGGAGATAGCCTCAGTCATGAAAGATAATTTTCCATTATGTAATGAAGACAAGAGTCATAGCAGTAAACATTTCTATGTAGAGGAGAACACAAGGATGAATGCAGCTTCATGAATGCTGGCGTTGTTGTAGGTGAATTTAGTACACTGTAGCTTTCTGAATAGTAGATGAGAAATTCATTATGTGCACTTAATGATTCTGGTATTGATTTGATTGTGCAATTTTTGATGAGGGGAAGGTCAGCTATACACGAATGCTTAATTTTGATAGCTATTTTTATAACTTTATGTGATATCCAGTTATCAAAGGCTCCCAACATAATGTAAAAAAAAAATTAAAAGGTACCCTGGACATATGGTCACTGCTGCCCCTTATTTGAAGTTAAAAAAAAAGCTGCTCATGAGAGAAGTGACCTGACTATGGCCTGGTGTGTTGCAGGCGGCGCTTTTGGAGGTGGAGGCAGTTTTAGGGGACGAGGACGAGATACCAGCCGATGTTCCTGTGGAAGGTGACGACAAGACACTCTTCATTCTTAACGTCTCTGGGGCGAGCGTAGCTTCATGTCAGGTCTGTGGCAAAGAGTTCCAGGGTACCAAACGAAAATATCGTTTGGAACGCCATATGGCTATCCATACTGGAGAAAAGCCCTTCTCATGTACAGTATGTGATTATCGTGCCAATCAAAAGGAGCACCTGAGTCGACATATGAGGAATCTTCATGGACTCCATCCATCCTCTCAAGACCTTAGCCTTGCACCTCATGCTCATGCTACGGCCATCTGATCATTACTTATGCTAAAGGTGTGAATTAGTTGTTTATATCAAGATGATCCTGTTTGTTTAGTGTTTAAGCAAGTTAATTTTTAACTTAGATCTTAAAGTAGTCAGACTAGATAAAGACCCCAGGATTATTTCCTTGGTTTAATCTCTTGTATTATTATTAATTCAGAACCCATTAGCGCTAAAGTAGTATTTTGTCATAGCGTGGGCAATAGTTCAAGCTTAAGTGGAGTCTATAGGTGGTGGCTTCTCCATTGCAGGATTCGGAGGACGGAGTGGATCGCTGTGCCCTTTGCGGCAAAGAGTTCACGGGGAAGAATAGACGAAATAACCTGGTGCGCCATGTGAAGACCCACACGGGGGAGAAACCTTTTTCATGTCCCTGTTGCCCCTACCGTGCAGTCCGCAAGGAGCACATGATCAGACACTTAAAGAAAGGTTCATGTGTATACCACCGTTTCAGAGCAGGGGATGAGGGGTCAGACGGCTCGTCCAGAGAGTCGTGCGATGCACGTGTTAGGGCTGTGGTTAGTATGTACCTGGCTCAGCTGTCGACAAATGTCGGAACTCACAGCAGCCGTCACACAGAGCCAGAACCTGATCTAGCTAGGTCTTAGTTGTGGGGAGGAAGTCCTCCTGCCATACTACTGCTGCTGCGCTGCTGCTGCTGCTCAGTGTTTGTTGCCAATTTCATGTTAAGTAGTAAATAAATACTGATTGTTTAGATAGATTGTAGAGAGATCCTGTCCAAGTCTTGTTGTGTGCATTCCAAGCAAATAAAAGTTACTGACTAGAATGCACTTGCCAAAAACTGTATTTATAAGAAGTTCAGTGCACATAGCATTTTTTTCTTTCTTTCTCTTGCTCTCTCCATTATTTCATACAATTTTTTGCCCCAAGACATTCCTTAGAAAACAAAAGTAGTTGTATGCTAAGGTTTTATTTCCTTGGATTTATTTTTACAGCTAATTTGTGTTTCCAGAATAAAAGATAGAATACTGTTCCTTGCTTTGTATACAGTATACCGATAATGTTTCTAAAAATAGAAGACAGCATTAGTAGCTTTTTTATGCAATTGTCCTTTGATAATAAAGAAGATAATTTATTTGTGCCTTTTCCTATGACTCCCATTATTATCATATTCACTATACAGTAGGGGGATTATTTTGCAGAAAGTTGGGTTGTTGAAAATCAGTACTTTTTTCTTTTTTTTATTTAAGATGAGGGGTATAGTACTGGTAATTCTATCAGTTATTGTTTGTAAATACCCTTATAATTTATTGACCCAGTCATATGGAAATGGATGGGGGATCATTTTTGTAACAAGTTGAACATGATGCTTTTTCCATCTAATGTTGCTGAATTAAGGTGTCAGGATCTGATAGTCATAGGAAGTTAATTGCACGCTGATTATTTTGTTTTGTTAGTATAGGAGCAGAGGAGCTTAAGTAATAAATCTGGGCCTGCGAGCTAAACATTCCTAATGCTTTTATCTAGGCCAGCCCCAATGGAAGCCAGGATAAATGGGAGGCGAAATAGTGTGTATTTGAAAAGATTATTGCAACTTCAGATCTGCAGTATGTAGTGGAAGCATTCTAGTTAGTTTTTGGTTTCATAAGTTTTTTTAGTTGGATCCCTTGTGTTAGTTTTATATATTTACTTTAAAATCAGGGTTAAACTTTACATTCTTTAAGTACAAACCACTTGACTTGTAAGAACATCTTGAGTTTACTAACAGTAATAGCCAGTATAGTTGGAAGTTACCAATTACATCTTTTTTCCCAAATTAATGTTACTTTGTAATTACGTAGTTATCATTTGAAAGTTATGTTTGGGAGACAATTTGCCACAATAAAAAAAAGAAGTATTTTCTGATAGTTAACTTCACAAGATAGTTAACTTCACAAATGGTCTACTGGTGCAGGCCTCTTTAATTTGATCTGCATTTAATCTAAGTGTGATGTGTTTTCAGTTAGACATTCCAAATAATGATAAATATTCACCTGTGACGTCTTATTAGAAGCTTGGGTCATAGAGCTTTGCCTCCATTTACTGGTTATCAGATTGAACTTACTGAAATGTTCAGTATGATAGGCTTTTCAGTTGTTTTGATCCACAGTGTATTAAGGTTTGAATGTGAATGGTTGTAAAAACATATTGAAGATTTAGGTGAGTAATGATAATGTAATAGTAAATCAAAACTTGGTAAAATAGTTTATAGCTGAGTCTTGAATATCACTAGTGAGCAGTTTGTTAACTTGCATACTCCTCACAATGAAAACTACCATGTGGGCAGCATTATAGTACTGTATCTAAGAAATAGGATTTTTCTAAAACTGCCATAAGCTCAGTGTTTGTTAAGTGTTTTTGGGGGTAATGTGGCTCACTATTTTATAAGTGAAAGTAAGTTGATTAGTATATAACAGTACAGTATTTTGAATCATGAGTAGTTGGGTTGAATATCATTGACCCTAGTTTATGGTTATCAGTGGTGAAAGTGGCCTCATCAAAATTTGATTTGTATGCAGAAATATGCTTTGCATTTTCAATTCAGTGTATGTTCGGTCAGAATAGTAAATACTTTTGAGATATCAAGAGCAGTCACAAAAGGTTCGTAAATTATGCAGAAATGATCAAGCATCATTAAGAGGATTGAAAGCTGGTTTGCTATCTACCACGCTCATGGTCTGAAAGCATTGTTGGATTTATCATGTTTAATGCAGTGAGAATTCTCTGATGATATTAGAGATGAAGTAATAGGCCAGTAAGTTTAAGGATTATAGTGTGTGTGTGTGTGTGTGTGTATGTTTTTCTTTTTAATGGTGGGATTGAGCGTTTTCCAATACGTATGAAGAATAAATAAAGGATTGAACAAGTATGCAAAAAAGTGGTCAAAATACAATAGCCAGTTTACCCACAAATTCAGGAAATTGTACAGAATTATGATTAAGATCAGGTTCATTGAAGGTTTTAAGATGAAAAAGCCTGCAGCCCATACTGACAGGGCTATTATGATAGAGCATTAAATTAAAGTAGAGTAAGAGTAGCAAGAACATTTAGTAATAAATGGAAAGTAAATATGGTCTGTTCACTAGAAAGGCTGTAGAGTATCAGAATGGAAAAAAGAGAGGAGAATGATCTGAAGTTGAGAATTTTTGGCAAAGAACCAAAATTTGCATTATTTACTATGTAATGTACACATTAGATTTCCTCTTGTTGCAATGCAACAGTGTTTTTGAATTAGAAAGAGTTTGGTAGTGTATCAGATTTTAAAATAGTATGAATAACAGTATCAAAAGCTAAGAAAAACCACTATATTTGATCCCTCAGTCGTATGACGTAAGGAAACCTGTAAGAAAAGGTGGTACATAGTGATGCTCTTCAGTAACTGAGAACCATCTTGTACAGGTACAGTGAGGTTGTGGCTACTGATATAAGAGCAACCCAACCCATGTGGCAAAGTAAAGAAAAGATTTATACCAGTTTTCTAGAAACTTTCCAAGTCTGGGAAAGGTTAGGTTAGAAACTATGTGAAGTTTCTGAACAACAGTACTGTAGTATATAATTTTTCTGTTGGGTCTCAGCTCATCTGACAATTCGTGGAACTGAGAAAGCATTCAAGCAGTCCAGAGCTGTTATAGTATCTAATGCATTGAATATCCAGGTGGTTCCCCCATTTTAATAGGAAGGAACTACATATATGACAAATTTTTAATCAATTTGTATTTTTTATAGCTAACAAACCTTTGGTCTTAACAATAGGATATTTTCCAGGCACTACCTGGTAACCGGTTAAAATCAGTCAAAGATTGTAAGCAAGGAATCCATGAGATCTGGTTGAACAGCATTTAAAAAAAAATGGCAGAGATGGCTTTGCCTTTTGTTCGTAATGAAAAATAAATGTACCACATACTTGAATTATGATTTGTGTCAAGCCATGCTTATCATCATTCCATTTAGATAGGTGAACAGAGGCACTTTTTTTGTAGAATTTGGGTTTGTCATATATACTGAACCTAGTTCATTGGTGTGCTGCAGTGTGCACTCTACCATATGTGTAGTGCTAATGTTTACTCACATTTTGGTCCTCAGGATGGTATTATCACTAGAATAAATACCTTCAAGTCAAATCAGTGTCTGATCTTGGAATTAGCATGGTACTATCAGTGCCCTCTCATTTTCTCAAGGTAATAAGAATTTTTAACCCTTTTGTCTTGGCCAAGAGGTTAATTAAGACCCACAGACATACCCCAATGTCTGTGCTACTGTCATGCTTGGTTGTAACTATCATTCTTTTAGGTTTTCTTAATTCCTCAGTAGTTTTGCTGTTGTTCCAGATAATTCAGTGAATAGTAGAAAGGGGCATACAAGGCTAAGTGGATTTATAATGATAGGTTTGGTTGTTGTTCTCACCAATGGTGGGAGTAAGTTGAATTCCAGAGTGTCATAGCACTCTTTGATGCTGGGCTCGTTGGATCATAAAAAATATGTTATGAAGAGAAATTAGAATTGTAATGAGGGAAAATTAAAACTAATGGATTTTTACCCAGCAGCAGTACAGTCATGCATATTTTAAAATTGAATTAATAAATCACATTTACAGCAATGGAAATAAATGCACATCTTTCACAGGTCTATTGCATAAACTCTTACTCCATGTTTTTTATGGAGATAAAATCATGAAACTTATCACTCATCAATTTAGCAGTTTGCAACTTCCCATCAGGACAAATTTAACATTTGATTTGCAGTTGTTTATTAGAACTGTAAAATGAAGACATCAAAGGGTATCAGTATTCATGTGTTTCAACATATCATATATCAACAAAGTGAAACTTTAAAGCAGAATTTTGAAGTAATTTTTCCCATTGAAACTCCTGTATGAAACATAGGTTCTAGTTATGGGGACTGTATATATATATTTATTGATAACAAATTATAAGTCTTATTCATGGGTCATTTTTTCAACTTCTTAGCTGTTTTTTAACCTTTCCCAGTATTCTTGCAACCCAAGAGTCAGTCTCTCTCTCTCTCTCTCTCTCTCTCTCTCTCTCTCTCTCTCTCTCTCTCTCTCCTCTCTCTCTCTCTCTCTCTCTCTCTCAAAACGAATCATGCTACAATATTGGTGAAGTAGAGAAAGAGGAAACCATACCAGGGGTTGTGACGCTGCCTTTGTGTCTTTCAGAGGCTGTCGTGGCGTAGTCCCCTGGTGAGGTGCTCCTCTTCTGCGTCTGCCCATGGGAAGACCCAGTGTAGCCAGCGCAGCAATCCGCCTCTTGGGACTGGGAGTAGTAGCAGCACCTCTGCCTCTTCGGCAGACTTGGGTTCTCCACTGACTTGCCTGGAATGTGGTAGAGAATTCCACGGTCTGAATAAAAAGTTCCTCTTAACACGACATATGGTCACTCACACAGGCGAAAAGCCTTATCAGTGTCCCCTCTGCCCGTATCGTGCTAATGTATCAAGTAATCTCACACGACACTTGCGCACTGTACACACTCCTAATACTGTTCCTGGATCTTCCTCCCTGATGCCAGGTGCACCTACAGCTCTCATGACCAGCGAACCATGCCAAACTATGCATCAGTCTTCTCCCCCTATGTAATTGATGCAGTCCAGTAAGGAAATGACTGCCCAGACTGACATGGGCATACTATTGTCACAAATCATTTTGATTTGTTAGAAGAAACATAAAGAATATATTTTGTACAGTGGAGTTTAATCAAGTTTCTATAAATCTGAAAGAATTGTTTGCCAAGGGAGATACTTCATATTTAAGGTTTTCTCAAAGCAGAAATATTTAGGCATAGAAACCACATTGCCCTTGCAAGATCATTCTCTTAGCACCTTTCATGAAGAGAATAAAGCCATAGAAACCACCCTGATACTCGTTTTCCTTCAGCAGAGTGGAGCTTTTGTCAAGTCTCAGAGAGGGAAAGACCTTCTGTACTTCGAAGGCTACAAGCACAGGATATGTCGGGAGGAAGCTAGTGGACGGACCAGTTGGTGGCGGTGTACCAAGAAAACCTGCCGCGGTCGTGCCATGCTAAGTGTGGAAGGAATCACTTTGGTGGTTCCACACAATCATGACCCACAACCACAGTCATCTTATTCAGACTCATACTCTCAGAATGTGTTGTAAGATGCCAAGTTCAGAATAAATTCTTGATGGTTTGAGTCACTTATGTACATTGAATCTAAAGAATAAATAATTTATCTGTATAGCACATTGCAAGTTACTGAAATTTCAAAGGTTTCCTTATTTTTCCTTATAAGCTAGTTTATTTTGAAAGACTGGTTTTTCCTAAAATAAAACTTTTTGTTGGTTTTATGGTTTACTTTTTGTGAACATTGCAACAGTTTTCACATAAAGAATAATTTTCTTTTTTCTTGAAGATGTTCCAAGGTTGACATTGAAAGTTAGTAGTTTCCAAATGTCAGTGGTTTTGAATGTCCTTTCCTATTGGAGATTTAAAATTTGGAGATTAAGTAATGACATTTTTTGGAGGGCTAATGAAAATTTAGCTGTAGGCCTATAGATGTCTTCAGTCGTATTATTTTATTCCATATGAATAACTTGTTTGTTTGGATTTTTGAGATAAAATATGGTTGTGATTACAGTCCTCTGTTATGTTTTCTTGTTGTTACAGAAAATTGAATGTTCTATCATTTGTATTTATTAACCTTTTTTTTGCTTTGATGTGTACTGAGTTCCCTTTTTCCTTGTGCATTGAGTGTGCCTAGGGTAGTGTAATTTTATTTGGGATTACTAATCTGACCTGCTGTTAAAGATAGCTGTCTTTGATAGTTGGTAAGTATCCAAATGAAAATTTGTACTGATCTTGGGTGAGAAATATAGGTAATATGGAAGGTCTTGGTAATTTAGGACTCAGTATTGACTTGCAGCATCAAGGTAATAGGTTCCAAAAAAGAATGGAAGGCGCAGACTCTCAGAAAAATTAGTGCTGTAATGTGGTTAAACATGCCTCAGAGCCTTCCTTTTTCTCCTCTGATATTGTAATTAGTGGAATTGATATTGAGCTTGGATGATGCCAACATTTACCACAAATCATCATGATATACCTAGTACGTAATGTCTTCGCATAAGAAATTCTGTTAATATGTTATGATGACGTGTTCAGTTGATTTTTTGTTGCGAAACCAAACTGACAATTATTGCTTTTAAATTTTGCAACCTTCCCTTCAGCACCCTCTCAAATATTTTTGTAGCATACACAAGCAATCTTTTTTTCCATATTTTCTACATTGTAGTATACTGTACATCAATTGCTCTTCTATTCATTACTATTTTCATATAGTAAACTCCCATTTGTCTGCTCTTAAATTTTTCATAGATCTTGGTCATGTTATCCGTGACTGATTCTCTTGCTGTGTGAAGGAAACATTTATTCATTATGTAACTCAACTTTTTCCATATTTCATCACCAATCCCCACTTAACAGCGCTGACAATCCCTGGTTAGCGACGGCGATAACCGGGGGATTGGTGCTATTATTGCCAAATTTCGGTGTATTGTCATGCCATTGGGAATAGAACCCCTGCCGATAACTGGGGACTGCCTGTACTGTACATAGTATATTGCCAACTTGTGGAAGATGAGTTTATTAAGAGTTTGACAATAAAATTATGAATTAATGATTGATAAGAAAATTCAAGAGAATAGTATCAAAATCTTAAAGAATGCCAAGAACAATTGTTGTTCAATCATTCTTTTCCAGTTATTTTATTTTTATTGTGTGTGAGGAGTTGAGGTGTTATCTGTGGTCAAGTATTGTAAGTTTTGAGGAACACAAATCTATACTACTACTACTACTACTACTACTACTACTACTACTTACTACTACTACTACTACATCACACTGGCTTTTTAAAGTACATAAAGCTTGACATTCTGATCAGGCATTTCCTAGCACCTTCACTGAACCTTTGTGTTGTACAAAATTTGAAAAAACACACAGCTCTAGTTCTTAATGTAAATGGAATAAAAATTGCTACCAAAAAGCTCTAATTTTTAACGTAAATGGAATCAAAATTGTTCTTAAAAAGACTGTATTTACTTTTGAATAGTGCAGTAAGTGGACACAGACCAACCCCAGGCTTTATTTACCTGGTAAAGTATGTTATGCTTACATTATAAGATTTTCAGAAAGCTTTGCAGCTAGTAAGCTTTTGCTTCCTCCCCCCTTGTTTTTCTCTGAATAATATCACATTTTAAGTTTACTTATCCAAATTCACATTTAAAAAATGTTAAAACTTGGAAGATAGATAAAAGGCAACCTTGTCTTTTAGATTATGATTGAAAGAGAAGATTAATCTTTTAGAAGGAGAGGTATGGTTGATTTTTCAGGACTCATGAAATTGAGTAAGTGCTTTGAGAGAGGGGTCTTTAGAAATATGAACCTGTGAAACTGTTTATAGCAGACAGAAATGCAAAAAGAAGTTTCAGACTAGTGCAGGTCATTGAGGGCCTTACATAAGGAGCATATTTCTGGGCTCGGCCGTGTCGCTCCGTTAAATGTGTCTCCTTTAGCAACACCTTTTATATAAGTGAGCAAGTCAGAGAGTTCTGACATGTCCAATTTAGCAGTTCTCTGGTATTATAGCAATATTTTACTAGAAATAGTGCTAAAAGAGACACATTTCACTGGGCAACATGGCTTCCTCGCCCAGAAATAGATTTTTCCTACTTCAAAATCCCTTTTTTCATTTGGGAAAAGTACCGCACCACCAACATTGTCTCTTGCACCGACATTAGTGAAAAGACTAATATGTTGTGTAGAGCGTCATCCAAAGCCCAGTCTCTGAAGATTCTCTTGTTTCATGGTACAGTGTGCATTTTGAATTCAGATGCCATTTCATTAAAATTTAGAAAGGTTTAATTAACAATTCATATCAATTCAAAATTAAACTTTGACAAGATGATCACTTTTGACATTTAGGGACTTTATCTTTAAAGATAATCATGTGATTGTTAATTATTATCAGAAAAGCTTGTTTTAACCAATCAAGTCACAGGTTACAGGATTGTACTGTACTCACATTTCTCATGGCTTGACATTGTTTCATCTCATTATGCAGATGGGTACTCTGTGAATGATTATCTTTAATCTGAAGAATGCTATATTTTTTATGCCTCTCTTCTTGAAAGTTTGGTTGGGGAAAAAGAAAGAATGAAACTGGGGAATGTGCCAGTTGAAAGAGGCACTATTGGAGGAATCTGAAACGATTATATAAATCAAAGTGAGATTTTACAGAATCTGCATCGATATTAAAAGAAATCAACTGCATTTTGTGTCTGATATGACTGTGTTGCAGTTGAACAACTTTCTTAAGAAAATTTCCAATGGTAATTGGATTTTTCAAGTACAGTACACTACAGCAGTTATGACCTTCTAGAGAATTTGATGTTGTTGTTGTAGACAGATGTGGTTTTATGCAGAATTTATTTTATTGGAATTAGCAGCATAAGTATTTTCTATTTTCAAGTGTTCCCTATTACAGTGGAGCAAATTCCTTGAACCTAAGCCATTCCTTTCCTCATCTTTATCATTTCATCTTGAATAAGGGAAACAAGACACTTATTCAGACTAAGCAGCATTTTGTATTTTTAGAACTTTAGCCAATAAAAATTAGTTGATAATTCAAATGTAAACCATTGAATATCAATATTTGGAAGAAAGGCAGCAATAAGAATTATTGTGCCATGGACTTTTCAGGCAAAGCAGAATAAAATAGGGGGCTTGTGTTTTATAAAATATTGACATTATTTAAAGAAAAAAATTACTGTTGGAATGAAATGTTGCATTTTGTGGCTGGTCTTGTTAAGGTTACAGAAGTTGGCAGTCATCTTAGGAAATCTATAGGCTTTTGATTTCACTTTTTTTTTTTCCAAATGGGAATATGTCTATTTTACTAAATGGCAATGTTCCTCACCAGTGCAATTTGCATCATTGCATCTGTAGAGAAAATATGTTGCTAGTGTTGCAGCTTAATGATGCCTTACTCTTTTGCTCATGAGGAAACATCTCCTAAGGCCACCGTTAATGTACAGGTAGACCTGTGTGGGCATACCTTCACCACTAACAATACAGTATTTTCCTCAGTTCTCTTGCAGCAGTCATTGCATCAATGATTGGTTTGCTAGTAGCAACAAAAATGAATAAACTTCTAGAAAAAGATGTCCATTGAAGGAGTGGCTGATATTCATTTGCGAACATATGATGTTAAAAATACTAAATGAAGATAAATGTTAAAAATGAATGAAGATACACAAACTAGTACTTTTGTTTTACTCTGTTATAGTATTAGTACTAAGCTGAATGGTATTTTAAAACTGATTACATACACATATAGGCATTCCTCGGTTGTCAGCGGGGTTTGTGTTCTCGGTGGGGTGCTGATAAGCAAAAACTGCTATTAACTGAGACTTGCCGATATATGGCGCCTACTGCACTGATAACCAGTTAATGGCACCTCTGTTAAGTGTGTCTGATCACTGGAACGCAGCTTGGTTTGGCAACATTGTTGAATCTAGTGCCATAAAACCAGATCGCCATTATAAGAAAGTCCGCCGATAACTTGGGACTGCCTGTATGATGCTTAAACATGAGTAGAGGCACATACGGTTTCTTGTATTCCATTACTGTACTTCAGTATATTGAATATTGATTCTCCTTTAAAAACTTGACTTGCATACGTATATAGTTTATAACCATGGATGAAAATATGTACTATCCTTGACAACAGCAGAATCAGTCTCAGTTAGTTTCCAGCTAATGTTGAGCATGAAGCCTTTTCATTTTTTTAATCACATGATAGTCTTTGGATTCTACCTGCCCAAGAATGGCTCACTCTTATAGGTTTCAATGAAATCTTTCAGACATTCAGCAATGAGGCTGACACTTGCAGTCTTCCATATATACAATTATTCTTCAGGAAAAAAATTGCAAAGTTATAGATACATATACCATATAGTATTAATCTGACATCCCTGTCAACTATAAAAAAAATAAATGTAACTGATACATCATTAATTGAATAAAAACTTGAGATTCAATAAAATTTAGCATTTTCTGCTTCTGACTAGAGAACATACTCAATCATCCAAGGATGGGAAGGGAACTGAGCAGAAAAATGTTCACCTGTGCCTGCACAGGTAGTAGTTTTGACGCTGGCATATCAATTGAGAAGAACTATTTATTCAGGTCACCTGTGCAGACAGAAAAAAAACTGTGCAGGTTGTTCACATTAATGTTCAGGTGTGCCTGCATGGGTCGACTGTATAGGCAAACCTGTGCAGGTATACCTGAACATTAGTGGCGGCCTTTTCGAGTCCTTGGAGGTTTTCAAAGAAAATATTATTTTATTTTTTTAAATGAATGCATATGATGCAGGTAGTAATATGTACGTACAGTACTAGGGAAGAAATAAAACTACCTTCAGTAAAGGCCAACATGTTTGTGGCTTACACGCTGGCTTTAATGTTCAGCTGATGTTTTTGCCACAAATGAAAACAATGCTAATATGCATTAGTATAATGATTAAAATAGCATACGGGCAGTCCCCAGTTCACGATGGGGGTTCTGTTCTTGAGACACGTTGTAAGCCAAAGCATTGTTAAAAATCTTAACTTTCAATGCTTTGGATGCATTGAAAACCATGTAAACTGCATTTGTACATAAAAAAAACCTTCAAATACTGATTATTTTGCCTTTTTGAGTAATATTTCTACCACCAGAGGGGAGTCGTAACCCTGGAAATAATTTCTGATGAATATAATTAAAAAAGCGTCGTAATTTTGGAACGTCGTAAGCCAAAACCGTTGTAAACCAGGAACTGCCTATATATCCATATATCAAATAGTAACAATCTTTTTAGAATGCATGGATGATCTTGACTAAATTCAAATGCAGGCAGAAAGGTCACAGAATCACTAGAATGAAGGATGATGGTATGCTTAATGCTCGTGGCATACATATTTGAAAGTAACAAATTTAATTGTAACTTTGGCCCACACCATTATAGGCAGTCCCCGGTTATCGGAGGGAGTTCCGTTCCTGAGGGGGTGCCAATAAGTGAAAAAATTGCCATTGAAACTGTGATTTATGTCACCATAATGGGGCTTATGGCGCTGATAACTGGTTATTGGTGCTGTCACCTTTGTTAGGTATGTTATGGCACCATAACTCTATTATTAACAGATACATATACGTACTGGAAGTTTGTATGTACTATACTGAAAGTTTGTCTGCTATGGTGCACTGAATGGTTTCAATATTTAAGCAACAAATAACAGAATGTCTGACTTTGTTTTGAATATTAATACTTGCCACAGACTGAAAAGTTTCACTGCAGATTGTTGTGTTGTGGACATACTTTATATTTGTTAGGTAAAGGTGAGGCAAACAAAAATGTTCTTGTCTACGTTATAGTTTAATTTTTTAAAATTATTTGAATTGTGTACATTAAATTTTATTTTTGAATTTAAATTAGGATGATGCATTCCTGTGTTGAAGAATTCATATTTTATAAAGAAAAATTTAAGTGATGAAATGCATTGATTTATACCTTATCCTAAGTTTTACACCTTGTAATTACTTATTTTTATTTCATAGAATTTATATTTTTACTACACTGTATTTTGCTCATTATTGTACCAATACATTCTTTATTGGCTACCAATTAGTTTTTATTAAATAAACTGTAGAACTGGGTCCTTCATAAATGAGTTAGAATACTAATTGTTGTAAAGTCTGTAAAATGTGGAAGAAAAAACTAGAATAACACATAGATGATGATGGACCCCACTCGACTGAGAGCCTCTTCATATTGTTTGCAGGGGCTGATGACAACTCTGCGTACAGGGCCTATGGGTTTGGTGGCACATAGAACCTCCTCCTCTCCTGGGAGTGGGACAGGAGGAGGAGGAGAAGGAGGCGTCAGTATTGGTGGTGTTTCTAGCATAGCCACATGCCCTGTGTGTGGGCGTGATTTCCGAGGGCCTTACCAAGCCACTCTTCTCAGGCGTCACATGAGGACTCATACAGGAGAGAAGCCATATGCGTGTCCCCACTGTTTTTATCGAGCAAACATCTCCAGCAACCTCACAAGACACATACGCACCCGTCATTCAGATCAGTATCAGCAGAGTTTGTCTGTACGATCAGATCACCACCACCACCTCGTGGAATCACCATCTGCAACTGCAACCACTACTATTGAAGCTGCTACTCCCACATCTACACTTAATACTACTGACAGCTCACAGTTTGTAGCAAATCACTTGGAGGACACTTGACCCCAATATTTATATAAATATCAAGCTGTTGCCCACAAAAATTAACTGACAAAGCATACGAACTCAGTTCTAGTAAAGTTATTTTTATTTTAATCTTGAATATGAAAGCATAACCTGACGGAAAAGGTTTATGATTCAGTGCTTTTGAATCTGAATAAACAAATTAGGAAATGTTGTCAATGCTCTCAGAATCATAGATATATACTTTTGTCAAGCTATACATAATAATATGTATGTATAAGGAAATCAGCACTTATTTGTATATATTAAATCTTGATTTTTGGTTATTTGTTCATAAGTATATTTAGTTTGGGTATCATTTATGTTTTTCATTTCAGATATAAGTTAATTATTGGCTCTGTTAAGTTTATGTGGGCAAGAAGCTTTATGTATTTGTAATTGGTGAAACTTTATTGTAGGTGAAACACCCTTTATTTTTTTGTTTTATTTTTAAACTTTTAGCTCTTATGTTTAGAAGATTATGAATCTTTTGGTGAAGAGACCCTGTTTTCTTGTGTTATGTTGAAAATTTTGATATTCAGTGCAGTGTTACTTTATTTGATATCTGAATGTGACAGTGTTTTGAGGCAAATATTTTGACATGGAACATCCAAATGCAAGAGCCAGCATTCTAATAAGGAATTGAAACTAGCTTTTTTCTGAAAAAATACCAACTGGGAACTATGCAATTGATTAACTGTTGCACACCAGAAAGTAGAAGTTGTAATTGTATGTTGTACTTGGAATGTGTGCATGTGTGTTGGTGGTGGTGGTGCTCCTAAGGTGCTGATAGCATTGTGTGTGTTCCAGGGGAACGGTTCCGCCGTCTGTCCGCTGTGCAGGAAGAGGTTCCAGGGGCCCAACAAGCAATATGTGCTGACACGCCACATGTCTACCACACATGCCGTGGAAAAGCCTTACGGATGTCCACACTGCTCGTATCGTGCTGCTCGCCGGGACCATGTTTCGCGACATGTCAGGATGGTGCATACACCTCGACTTCATGCCCTGGCGGCAGCAGCTACACTTGCTGCTCTCCCTCGCCAAGATGAAAGTCAACAACCTCATTCTGTTCTGGATGAAATTCCTCATCACCATCACCATCATCAGGGTGACATTCAGCATCATCTCCAAGAAGAAGTCCAACAACAAACTGAATAAAAATTCCAATGATGACAGTGATTTCTTTATCATACTTGCATCTACCTCCTATCCAAGTACCTGGAACCCAAAGTAGGCTTGAATTTACAAGTGGTTCTAATGAATCAGCACTCCTAGATCAGATTTGTAGGAGTTTCAGTAATTTTTAAAGTACAATGTGTTTCCCAGGATTATGTCAGTTTTCAGTATCTTTTATAGACTTGATGACTTTGTAATTGATATCTAATTTTCTGACTTGAAAGTGGGGGTCTGCAGTAATTAGTGTTCATGCAATGTGTTCCTGATTGAGTGATGTTGTTACAGGCGGATGTAGCTGGATCATCTGCAGTACACTCTCCCTCCCTTGGACGGATGCAGGGCGGCATGGCTGTAGTGGAAGGGGGCGCAGTGTGCCCTGTGTGTGGAAAGGCCTTCAAAGGCGATAAGTACAAATTCCGCCTTAGTCGTCACATGATAATCCACACTGGGGAAAGACCATTTGCTTGTTCACACTGTCCGTATCGTGCCAACATCCGCACAAATCTTACCCGACACATTGCTATTCAGCATTCAGGTCATGGGAGCAGAATGTCTAGCTCACTGCCATTGCCATCTTCTTATAATTTTCCTACCTCTTCCTCTTCTGTACATTCCAGGATTCCAGATTCAAACAGTTTGTTTATAACATCTGAAGGGAGATTTCAGTATAAAGATAGAAGAGAGAAAATGTGAGAATTGATGTAGATATCATTTACAAAGCAAGGTCTTCTTGGCTTTGATTGGTTGATTGATTGGTTAACTTTTAAAACCACTAGAACTATGATACAAGTACAGATGTTAAGTAGAGGAATATCATTCAAAAGAAAGGAGGTATTTTATTTGGTAGAGCTTAAAACATTATAAAATTCATCTCTGAATTGGCTGATGAAAAATCTTACTGTCTTCCAGAGGTCGGCCCTCTCCAGTGACGGTGGGAGTAGAGGGCTTTCCTCCTTAAGGACAGAGCTGTCCCAACCTACAGCTATGACCTCCTCCTCCTCCTCTTCTTCCTCCTGTTCCTTCATGAACAGCAGTAGCAGCAGCAGAGGAAGTTCTGCTGAGCAGCATCCTCAGTTTCCACAGCTTCCATTTCCTCCTCCTCCACATTTTGTAAGGGAAACAACAGTACAATGTGAGGTTTGTGGAAGGGCCTTTAGTGGGGCCAAGAGACGCTTCTTGTTGGAAAGACATGTCAGAATTCACACTGGAGAGAGACCTTTTCGATGTCCTTATTGCCCTCTGAACTTTACTCAGAGTGGAAACTTGTCTCGCCATTGTCGACGGGCACATACCCATGTTTCATAACATGGGTCCAGTGCCCTGTAAGTTTTTAGCCCTCTGGTATCTATCTGCATTCACTGTCTGCATTAACTCTATGTCATCTAATATCGAGATCAGAAGGCTTTAACTTTGGTTTTGACTTTAGTCTTTCATTTTTGTATTTTTTGTAAGTGGAATATTTATATACAGTTTTGTAAAATAGTGTATCATATTGAACATTTTCATGAAGTACTGTATAGTATAGTACTAAAATAACTCTAGGTATCATTATTTTTATAATTTTCAAGTTTAGTTGAGTATTTATTTTGCTCAGAAATGTGATATATTTTTGTGATTTTACTTTTAAAAGGAAACATATACACAAAGAAAGATATAAAGACAACAAACTTCTCAGAAGCAAAGGAACCAATGCTGGAAATCCTGTTAATTTACCATCAGCTTTATATTTGAAATGTCTATATGCATATGTGCAACATATTACATAATGTTATTGTACAAGTAGATAGAATACTGCAAAGAAATTATTTAATTGATTAATCACTTTCTTGACAAAAGGTCAATGGATCATAGTCATTGTTTACAACATTTTGGTGCAGATGTTTTAATGATCTTACATTCTTTTATAATTTATAAAACTGGATACTGTATTAGATTCCTTTGGCTATCTCATGGGATTTTTTTTTCAATAATTTTCATTACATACAGTATATGTAATGCATAGGGTTGTATTGTACAGAGATGTATGAACACTGTATATAATGTGTGTTATTTCATACCATTGTGTGTTTGAAATGCATTTCATGATGCCCTTGGCAATTTTGATGTTAGTGCTGTATCTTCTGTGCTATTGTGCAATTGTCCTAGAGCACCAGGTGCAGTCTTGCAATGTCATGTTTACAAAGACAATAAAACCAGGTTATGATAATTTGGAGATGTTTCCATATCCCAAGTAAATAATCATTTTACCATCAGACTATTTTGATTACAGTGTATGTATTTACTTTTATATGGGGCTAGATTGTTAAAAGCAGTTGATTATTCTTTGACTTACAGTTATGTGTGCATTGTGGTAGGTGAATGACATACTCAAGTGTGCAATGTGGTAGGTGAACATAAGGTTTATTCTTGTTGAAATGACATGGAAGGAAATACTTTGAATTTCATGGTATGTAATTGCTGTATGTCCCTTAGTAGACAGATACTCTAATATATTAAAGTAAACATACAGAAGTTCATATTTAAAACCTGAACAATAAAGATCTTCATTTAGTGTTCCCATTTCTTATCATTTATAACAGTGGTTTATGTATAAGTGCAAAATACAAAACACTACAGAGCTTTGATGGAGCCTCTTACAGTACCTTAGTTCTGGTATAACAGATTGACTTGAGAATGTTCAGTGGCATCCTCTTGCTCTAGTAGAGGATGCCTTACAGCATCCTTGGGACAATCTCGAGGTATATGCCTTCCCTCCGTTTTGCTTGATCCGTCAAGTTCTGAGCAGGGTAATAAGTTCCTGCCTCTCCATGGCTGGAGACTATCAAGTATCTCCTCCAAGTGACAGGTTTATCTCAAAAGGCTGGTGGACGGATGTCTGGCTATCTCAGGAAATCTTCATCAGCAGTTTACCAGGGGAAATGGGCAGTCTACTTTGATTGGTGTCGTTGACGGGATTTCTCTCCACTCAGAGCTTCTGTTCAGTGGATAGTGGATTTTCTGATCTTCCTCAGGGATGAGAAATTTCTTTCTATTTCAGCTATCAGAGGTAACAGAGAAGTCTTTGGCTTGGTGTTGCACACCTGAAAGGCATCTCTTCATCCTGGAAAGTCTCCTTGTTCATGAGTTTCAAACAGTCTGTTCTCCAGGCAAACTCAAGCCTCCTGCGTGGGATCTTTTTCTAATACTGAGAAGTCTCACTCGAGCTCCATTTGAGCCCCACGTCAGTCATCAGACAGGGATCTGACTCTAAAGACAGTTTTCCTGTTGGCCTTGGTTTCTTTGAAGAGAGTTTGGGAGCTTCATGGCCCAAGTTATGATATTAAACACACCAGGGAGGTCTGTGGCTTTTGAATTTGTCCCAGAATTCGTGGCTAAGACCCAGAATCCCTTGGTGTATGATGACAGATTTGCCTCGTTTTCCATTCCCTCACTGAATGACTGTGGACCATGATCTGCAAGAGCTCTTGCTTTGCCCCATCAGAGCACTGCGATGGTATCTGAAAAGGACTCATCACCTAAGACCTAAGTGTTGTAGACATTTTGTTATCACAGGCCAGTCCAGAAGGGAAGTGTCCAAGAACACTATTTCATTCTGGTTAAGTGGGACGATTAAACTGGTTTACTCCTCGCTTGCTAGTTTTGTCAGAGAGCCTGTCAGGCTAGATCACATGACATCAGAGGTATAAGTTTCTCTCTGGCATTTAAGAAAAATTTCTGTCCATAAAATTTTGAGCACTGGTTCTTGGCTATGTCAGTCCATGTTCACTTCCTTTTACCTAAAGGACATTGCCCACAGGTCTTTGGATACTTACCCTGGGTGTGGTGGTGGCTGCCTAACAAGTTGTGCAATTCACCCAGTGCCTCTGGTGGGACAGTTTGTATCTTACCTAAGATGATTGTGTAGAAGAGATAATGAGTGAGTTGGCTGGCCTCTATCTTTCTCTTTTCCTTTCTTCTTTCTGGGGGAGGGTCGAAGAATAAGACACGTCGTATGCTGGAGCTCAGCCTGATACAGGTGAGTAGGATGGTCATACTGGTGGTGATTTTTATGTTGTGACTATACACTAGACATCTGCTCTTCTGTAGCAAGGGGAGTGAGGAGTGGTGACAAACCTGTGTGGCTTGCATGGTTTGTTGCTTGAACATGCAGTTTTCTTTTGTTCCTGGAATGCAATGAATCTGGAACCCAGACGGCTGAGTTTAGATATCCGATTGTCTATTCTCTCACGGGATTGGGCTCCCTTCTAAACTTAGAACTCGTTCTTCTAGGAAGGGTGGTTAGGTGGGTTAACTCCCAGCTGGTTTAGGATGCTTGTACGTACCTCCCTCCAAGTATAATTCTGTCCTATTGTTAAGACTGAGGGATTGTTCCGCATATGAACAAATGACAAATTTTCAATTAATTTGTATTTTTCATAGCTAACAAACTTGAGGTCTTAACCTTTACTGCCCACCTCTAGCCGTCCCTCTCTCTTTTCCTGGGTTGGGGGAAAGACTATCGCATCATGAGGTTATATGCATTGTATATGCATGAGTTGCCAGATGCCACAGATTTCTTGCTTTATATCTTTTATTATTTTTAACTGGTTTCCAGCTGGTGCAAGATTATCTTATTGTTAAGACCTAAGGTTTGTTAGCTATGAAAAATACAAATTGATTAAAAATTTGTTATTTTGTTTTGTTGTCATGCTCAGTTTGAAGCAGAGTTGATTTTTTTTTTTTCCATATTTTTGTTCAGCGGATTCATTATCTACCAGTCTCTTATTTTGTTTTTCCCTACTACAATCCAGAAACCAGTGTCTCGATAGTGCTTTCATTCCATTTTTTTTCTGGGCTGTTAACAACCTTAAAGTTTGGGCAATCTAGTTATGAGTAATTCACTTAAATTGAGCAGATGCATTGCTTTGTTCTTAATTTTATGTGGGTAGTAAATGACTTACTTTTATGACGACTTTTTTAGGTGTGAGTGAATTATGTCATTTATCTAACACAATATTTTATATATACCAAAAATTCGATTTATATCTCCTTTTATGTGATGTCTCTTATGTGCTGAAGGGTGTGATTGGGGTGAGCATAAACTTTCCTCTTCTTCCAAGTCACTTCTCCCCATTCTTTTCCTTGCTCTTCCTTTACTGATTTGTTCTTTTCTTGGCATAAAAATGAGGCTACCACTATGAAAATTGTTTTAGATTTAAAAAAAAATATAGGTATATCTTTCATTCTTTGAACCTGCAGGGCAATATTCTTGTTTTTCTAATATTGCTGCTTGTATATGCTCTCTACTTGACTCCTCTCCTACTTTCCCTTCCATAGAAAGAATTGCTTGTTGCTGCTGTTGTGAAAACTATGCTGGTAACTTTTGCCCTTTAGTTTTCAACTGAATTTTATAAACCCTTTATGTTCATTCTTTGAGGCTCATTGGTCGGCTTTTCAAGAGAGAAACTTTCAATTAAAGTCCATTATATGTCTCTCCATACCTTTGGATTGTACCGGCCCAAGTAGATGGAGCTCTTCAATTGCATCATTGGCATCATTGACATTATTCTTTAGCACTCACTGCTTATATAGTATTCAAATCAGTGCCAGTGGAAATAATTATTGCATTGATGGGAGAGAAAGCTGAAAATTGCCCAATTTAACCCAGGTTTATCAAGTAATTTCATTAGTTCCAGTGGAGGTTAACCATACATTATTTTGTTAAAGCTTTTTGTTATTTTTTTATTTTATACTTATTTTCTAAGGAATTACAGTTGTCCAAGGGAATACTGTAATTTCTTAGATATTTCCTTGATGCATTAAGTGGAAAGCTTAGACTCCTCTGAACAGTATCATAACTTTCAGTGTCCAGTTGATTCATTCCCAAATGCTGTCTCAGGTTTTCAGTATGTATATCACATACTGATAGATTCCAAGAAACCTTTTATTGCATGAAAGATGACTTGAGTTTTTAGAATTTTGTAAAGCATAATTCTTTATTTTTTTCTCAAAGGAAGCAGAAGTGATACATGACATATGTGAGTGGTCTGTTAAGAGATTATAAATATTTAATCTGTAAAGACTGTTGTGAAAGCCTTTTCTTAAAAAATGCTTATTGGAAGTCATATTTTTTGAAGTGTTTTCTCAGAAGTTATGGCTCAAGTTGGGCTATCAGTGGACAGGCTAAGTTGATTGTACGAATCACTATGGTACGTTTCAGTCATCTGTACTTTTGTGATATTCACCAGATAGTGTTCATTGCTGGGGTAATTATTTTAGATATCGGCTCCTGATTTGCCATGGGGCTATGTTAGAAGAGTAATATAATTAGTATGCTTAGTGTTGTGAAAGTATGCTAAGGTGTCAGCCATCACCAACAACCTGTCCTTTATGTTTCAGGACGGAGGTGCACTGACATCAGCGGTGGGGGGAGACAGGGGAGGAGGTAGAGGCTGGGGTGGAAGAGGGGAGTCTCGCCTTTTGATGCATCTTGAGGGAGATCTTCTCAACATGAAAGGTCATCTTGGTGCAGAGCTTTCGTGCCCTTTATGTGGCTTTGTCTCTCAGGGCATTAATTCCCGTCAGAACTTTCATAATCATCTATTAACACATACGGGAGAAAAACCTTATAAATGTCCTTCTTGTCCTTTGCGATGTCTAAAAAAGAGTAACCTTAAACGTCACATGCTCAGACACCATCCTTTACAAAATGTTGGCAATGATACATCTGCGGCTACTTTGGAATCCAGTAGCATGTTACTGTCTTCAAGCAGTGTGTCTGTACTGCAAGATTCTTTGGCTGTGGGACAGAGTTCTTTACCTGGTATTTCAAATGCTGCTGTACCTGACTACTATCAGTTGAACTGAATTTTGAATGTGTTAAGATTTGGATAAAAAATGTTGTAGACCTTGAACAGCAGTGCCATTCATTACATAGTTTTTTTTTTTTTAATGTGACTTCTTTAGTTAGAAGGGATGAAGAAGTTTGAAGCACTAAATGCTGCTTACCAGATACACTTGAAGAAGACTGAGGCCCTATTTTCTTCGGCAGGTGGGCCACTTGTGCGGCGTTTGTGGGCGCATGTTTGTTCGCAAAGCAGACCAGGAACGTCACATGCTGACTCATATGGGTGTGCGGCCCCATTCTTGCCCCCACTGCACCTTCGCCTGTAATCGAAGTAGCAACCTTTATCGACATATCCGCAGTGCTCACCGTGCCTTGATTTCACAGCCACATCAAGCAACACCTCATCCAGATATAAACTCTAGATCTGTTTCCCATTCTGTTCAAGGGCATTTACAATCTAGATAAATGTTGATGGTATTGTGTCATCAGTCCATTCTTTTGTTTTCTTTAACTTTGTTCCCTCTTCATTCTGGATTTTGAAGAGCTTACTACACCTGTGCAGGAATCTTGACTTTGTTATAAGTCTTCATAAAGATGTAGTACAGTATTTTGTGTATGTGTTAGTCAAGAGTGCCAAAATACAGGAGGTCTGAGATTGAGGTGTTGTTGTTGCAGGTGATGATCTGCCCCTACTGCCAGCGGATCTTCGAAGGAGGTGGCAGGAAGCAGAGATATGAACGACATGTTATCACCCATACGGGTGAGAAGCCCTTTGCTTGTCCTCACTGTCCCCTTCGATGTAACCGTCAAAGTAATCTCTATCGTCATGTACGTCAGCACTTTACTGCTCATCCCCAGGATGAACAAGGGATTCTTTCATCACCTCCACCGGCCACGCAAGAGCTATAGCAACAAACTTTAACTTACTCTGAGACATGATGATTTTTATGTGGATTATCTCATTTTCAGTTTTTCAAAGTCCTTGAAATATTGTGTGCATGTGAAAAATTGGTGTTAAAAACAGTTGAAGATGATAGTTTGTCGTCTTCCTTAATTGCAAAGCAACAGTTATTTATTTTAAATATCAGTACTTTACTGCCATGAGCACTTAACATTTTATTTTTCTCATTGACCTATTGAGATTAGGGATTGAATTTAGTTTCTGTTGCTTAGAGCAAATGAAGTAAAATGACTGCCCCCTTCAGCTTGGCTTTAATATGATCATGGAAATAGACAGAATTAGCCATAAATCATATGGGAATACAGAATTGATTTAATACTGCAGTTTCTAAAATGTCTACACTTTTTATTACACAATAAAATGCAAACTTTGCACGATATAATGTTTTTATAACACAAAATGCCTTTTGCATACAAACCCATTAATGATATACTTTCATCTTTTGTACTTGCAATGGATCCCAGTTACACCTTGTACTTTCAAAAATAGGGGTTTACTGTGCTTGCCCAGACCTTGTATGGTGCGGAGTTATTCTCTAGTTGTCTGTGCCGATCAGGAGACAGGTAAGAGTGCATTGCATGGTGGATTGTAACTGGGAGCAAGTAATGAACAAGTCGTACACCATGGAAATCAGAGGATGAATCATTCAAAATCATGTGCTGATGGCATAAGGACCCTATATTTCAGAGACTGCAAAAGTTCATGGTCATAGGTATGAAGTCGGTTGGAACAGCAGACTGTGTAGCATGATTTTAGGGATTGGAGCTAATCTTTGCTGTAATGGTCAGGTGATGAAGGCCAAGTAACCCTCAAAGACTACAAAATCCCTTGAGAAGAAGGATGAATAGCTGCACTGTCAGTCATGTAATGGGGATGTGTAATGGGCTGAGTCCAGAGGTTGATCCCTTTTGGAGAGGAATCAAACAGGAGGAAGCAGAAGTCAAAGGCACAATAGAAATTTCATCAGACACTGTAGACACTTCTGCGTCTGTGGGCAGAGCAAGCATGACAAGAACTAACACATTCAAAGAGAAAGAGTTTCTCTTGTTCCCCATAAAGGGGCTAAATTCATTACAAGGGGAAATGTTTTCATGGGTTGGATGGGGGCTCTTTATCAAGGGAACCCTTGAGGGAGTTAGTTATGCGCTTGTTCAGGCAATCTTCTGCAAGTATGTAGAGGCACGTGTGGACACCACAGACAAACAAGCATGGCTATTCTGGGTTACAATGGGACCAAACACAAGTGCAAAAATAATGTATTACTATAATTTGAATCCTTACACTGCAGTTCTAATTCAAGAGCAAAATTTGTCTCAAAAATTCAGTTTTCAAAAATAACATCTAGCTAATTACCAATCAAGTAAAAATGTAAATACAGTATTGTAAAAGCATGAATGGGCTATTGAAGGAAACTTTACTGTGAACTGAGCACATGAAGTAAAGCAATGCAATTATTAGGTTACAAGAAATAAATCATGGAGAAAAAGCACCAACCTAGGAAAAACATTATACTGGAAGAGAGAAAGTAGTAATTTCTATAGAAAATTAACTTTACATGATGAAACACTTGAAGTTTATTATTAGGCAGTACATACTACTGACAGAAAAACTCTTAACTATTGCTGAATGGGGGAAAGTGAAATTTACACTGGTCATTTGTAAGTTAAGAGGGTAATTTTACTATGGAATCCAAAATGCATACATTGAAGACAATGAACACAATAAAATTAATAATGAAAAATGAAGGCACAATGAAGTCATTAAAAAGTTATATCACAGGAGAACAATATGAAGACAGTTTTAATACTAGAAGATTGCATGAGAGATTAAAAATTAGTTGAGGTGCCATAAGGTCTGTGAGTATGCATTGAAGGCTGTTCTTACTTGATCAGTACAAGTTGGCATGACTGGGATCATTTGCACAAATGAAAGGCAAAATATGGTCAAGAAATGTGTAATGAATTACCACATTTTTGTGATGCCTAGGAAGAGATTCTGTCAGTGTCGTTGGTTTCATTGTGGGTTTATTTAGTTTCCATTGGAAAACAAATAGGCATAATGAAATACTTCATGTGCATTGACCTAATTTTTATTACTATGTATTAGGAAAAATATTTAGGGCAAGTGAGTGAAGTTGAAGATGCACTGAGTAATTTATGAACAATAATTTTTTCAGTTTTTTATGATAGTAATGTCTGTTGACTTGCTGTGATGATATGGTACTTACTGTAGGTGTTTCAGTTATGATCTGTGGTAATGTTTAATAAAATAAATGATGTTGAACACTAGTTTTTTTATTGGCCATCTGCAGATATGTATTAATGTTAGCTTTTCAACTACCAATGTCGATTGTGGAATGGATATTATTTTCTGGAGAGGTCAGTACTAAGTAGATAATGTTAATTATATTTGGAAAGTGCTGTGCAGGTACATATCAAGTTAAAAAATCTTTTTGTTTTTTCAGTAATTTAGGCTTTTCATTTTGACAAGAAAGTTTTGCACAGGTATTTATTATGATATGCAATGGTT
>NC_087211.1:74774646-74808836 GCF_015104395.2 Macrobrachium nipponense | reverse complement strand
AGAATACATATCATTTCCCAGTCTTTTTCGAAGCGATGGTGGGGGTAACCCTACTTGTTAATCATATCTTAACATATTGACAGCGAAGGGTAGAAAATGTTGCCCACTGGATGGTCAAATACTGTTATGTTGCCCATCAATGGTAAAAAAAAAAAAATCTCTCATTCATAAATCTTCAATTTCCATCTTTGATATAGTATAGATATCTAACATTAGAATACTTTTTCTCTTTTTCCACATAAGAATAATTTTTCTCTTTTTCCAAAGTTATTCTCTCTTTTTTTTGTCATAAATCACGAATAATTCCCTCTTGAAATTTAGTAAGAACAAATGCCCCCTCCCTCCTCTCTCTTGTTATTCTCTCTGTCTCCATAATAATAATGTAAGGGCAATACCCCATATCTCTCTCTCTCTCTCTCTCTCTCTCTCTCTCTCTCTCTCTCTCTCTCTCTCTCTCCAAAAATCTTTTTATCATAAAAATCTGTATGTATTCAGTGACACATACAATATGAAAAAATACAGTAATTTGTGACTAAATGGTGTTCCTCTACAAAAAAAAAGTGAATTAGTGATAATTTTAGAGAAACTGCCCTAGGAAAAATTCTTGAATTAGTGAAAGTTCCCCACAGAAAAGTGAATGATGTGTTCCACGAAAAAAATCCGCAACAAAGTGAAGTGTGAAAAAGTGGGATAGCAACTGTATGCCATTTTTTTATAGTTTGAACACAAAAGACCTTCCCCTTACATCACAGGGGCTTTAGAAGAAATATAAATGACAAAAACAACAATGTAGGGCTATACTGCACTTCAATAAAAATATGGATGACTCATTATTATATTATTATCTTTTACGAACAATGTATAAATAATTATTCTTTTACGTAAAAAAAAGCTAATTTTCCATTATTCAAAATCCTTTTCTAACATCAAAAAAGTGTGCAATCCAACACCAATCAGAGCACATCATCATAATCATCAATACAGTATATTGCACTCTAGCCCTTGATACATATGAAATATCATTAGTAGTTCCTATTGGACATGGCACCAAACAGGTAAATATCCTGTAGTTTTTCTCTTTAAAGAAATATGAGCAAATTAAAAAAAATAAAAAATACCTATGAAATTACATTTCCTTGACATCAATCCAAAAAAACTGTATGTGATGTAAATAATGTAGTACTACTTAGTGTAAGAGAATAAAGAACTACATACTCCAAATTCTACATTTTTTCTATTAACCACTATCCATTTTTAACATTTTATCACGGAAGAGAATTACTGTCATCACCTAATAACAAAACAATCTGGAGTAATAAAATAAAAAAATTCTCATTTCATAAATTATACGAAAAAAACAATGTTCAGAATTCTACAAATATAAAGGATCTTTGATCTAAATCTGTTCCGTTTTTCACAAATACTAAATTCATCTGAATCTAATAAAAAGGATTTTGACGTAAGGAAAAATCTATTTCTGGGCGATTGCTCGTCGCCAGCGAAATATCCTTTAATCTATTATTTCTAGGGTAAATGTACTAAACACATACCAGAGAATAATAAAATAAAGAAAAAGGTCAGTATGACTGACTCGCTCACCCTCTAGGAGGGTGTCGGTATGAACACTAGGCGAGTGAGACCACTACCACGAGCCAAAAGCCCAATAGAAATCTCCCACTACAAAACCCTCCAAGAGGGAGCCGTCCCACAGAGGGAGCAGCTCGTACTACTACTACACCATCCCATGCTTGCGACTGCTGCGCCTCTAGTGGCCATCCTGAAGTTAGCAGACAATCTTGAGCGAAGGGATGGGTAGGGGGGGTATTTCGCTGGCGACACGAGCCAATCGCCCAGAAATAGATTTTTTTCCTTACGTCAAAATCCTTTTTCTGGGCTCAGCTCGTGTCGCTTGCGCGAAATCGTACCAGAGAAACAGCTCAAGGTTGTAAACAAAATAAATAAACTATAATAAAACAAAATAGGTCTCAAATAAAAGATAGAAAATAAAAGAATGAATATAATTGCTAGAAAGATACAAGTACACAGTGAAACAAAATCAGAAATATGCTTAAATTACCTTAAAACTAATTATGTTAATAATTAATAAGGTAATTTACATATACAAATAGGTACAATGATTACCTATGACAATAAATCTGTGTAACAACATGTATCAAAATTAGAAATAGCAATTAGTATAAATTTACATAAATATTTGATCAATGATAAAATAATATATCTAGGAATGTATATGACTTAATATACAAAACCCGTAACCATTGCATTATGATGTATCCCCTAGCATAAAAATAAGTAAGGGGATAACATCTATGAGATCAGTATGGTAATCAGATGTGAGTGTCCCTAACCAGACAAAAGGGGCACTATACAATCATAAAGCAGCTAAGACACAAGGTAAATGTTAATGAACAAGGCAGGAATAGACGAACTGTTGGGTGAGGCAGGTAGAAAGGAGGACTGAATCTTCTACTATAATCTAGCTAGAGTCAGGGGAAACAATGTACCCGCTGCTACTGCTTGGTAATTTCAGAGCTTCCAAGGACTTAAGGTAGTGACGTTTGAACACTGTCGGCGATTTCCATCCGGTATACTTCTTTAAATCAGCAAAATTCATATGCTGGAAGTAATTAATTGAGGTGGCTACTGCCCTGACATCATGTGCTTTTGGAAGGAGTCCGGATTGGCTTTGTTTGATAAAGTACAGGATTTGTTGCCTGTGCCTTTAGTGGATAAAGTACCACCTTTTTTTTCCCTCCTAAAGAGGGTCCCCGATGAGGAAGAGGAGGTCCTGGATAGAAAGGCTCGTAAGGTTGAAACCGGACAAAGGGAAACATCTTGTGGAAGAGGTAGTACCTTCCAAGGTTCCCACCTCATCAAAGGATCTTCATTCTTTGCTAAAAAGCTACGTTCCGGAGAAAGTAGCACTTCCCCCGTGGGAAGGAATTGAACATGATCCGGATCTCTGGATAAAGCCGACAGTTCTGAAATTCTTGCTCCTGAAGCTAGGCTTAATAAAAAGGGACAGGGTTTTTTTTTCTTAGGAGCATCATAAACGAGCATGTGTCATTATTGGTTTCGGAAGCCAGTTTTAGAACATCGTTTAAGAACCACGAAACTGACGTAGGCCTGACAGAGGGCCTAAGTCTAGCACATGCTTTAGGAATAGACGAGAAATAGGTATCTGTCAAGTCTATGTTAAATCCAAATTGAAATATCTTTTTCAATGCTGACTTGTTTGTCGTAATCGTGCTAGCTGCTAAACCCTTTTCAAATAAAGATCTGAAAAAAGGATATAGCAGAATTAACTGTCATGATTCTGATATCTGACTCTCTCAGGAAGGTTGCTAACTTTTTGACGGCAGCATCATACTGCCTCAAAGTTGAATCTCTTTTATCGGATTCCAGGAAAAGAATATTCTGAGGGTCAATATTCGCATCTCTTTTGCCGCAAACTTCATGAAATCCATAAAGTTAGGGTTTTGAGAATCCCTGAGGAATCGAACACAGTCCTTCGTTTGTACTGACTGGGAGAGCCTGGGACTGGGGATCCGAAGGGGACGAAGACCCAGTTCCAGGATCAGGGGGGTACCAATTGCTCTTCGGCCAGTCTGGGGCTACTAGAGCCACTTGACCCCTGAATGTCCTGAGTTTGTCTAAGACCTTCATAAGGAGATTCACTGGAGGGAAGACGTAAATCTTCTCCCAGTTGTTCCAGTCCAGAGCCAGGGCGTCCGTGGCGTAAGCCAGAGGGTCCAGGTTGGGGGCTACATAACACGGTAGTTTGTGGTTCGCTTGTGATGCGAAGAGATCACCTGTAGCCTGGGACTCTTTGAAGGATCCATTTGGAACGAACTCTCGTCTAGAGACCATTCCGACTCTAGGGTACTGATCGGGATAGGGCGTCTGCTATGACGTTTCTTACTCCAGCTATGTGGGTGGAGGAAAGATGCCAACTGAATTTGTCTGCCAGGGAGAAGATGGCTATCATGACGTGATTTAGATGACGTGACTTGGAGCCTCCTCTGTTTATGCAATGTACTACCACTGCGCTGTCCAAGACTAGCTTTATGTGGGAGTACCTTGGTGGGCGTAATCTTTTCAGAGTCAAGAAGACTGCCATTGCTCCAGTACGTTTATATGGAACTGACTGAAACTGGGTTGACCAAATTCCTGCACTTTTCTGACTTGTGAGTACCCTCCCCAGCCGCTTAAAGACGCGTCTGTGTGGATGGTAATCCCTGGTGGAGGGAACTGAAGAGGGACTGACACTGACAGATTCTTGACTTTTGCCCACGCCGAAGCCGGTTCTTTAGAATCAGAGGAACTGAGGATAGCTTGTCCCACTGGACCTGACATTTGCTCAAGAGAGCGCCAGATCCTGGTTAGATCTTTCAGTTTGGCTTTCATTAATAAGATGTTGTCGTTACTGAAGCAAACTGGAGAGCGAGGATTCTTTCCTGAGCTCTCCTTGATGTTAGTTTGTGACTTAGAAATTGCTTGACTGACTTCGCTATTTCTTTCCTTTTGGTGGACGGAATCGACAGAGTGTGTGAGGATAGATTCCAATGAATGCCTAGCCACTGAAAGTTTGACTCTGGGGTGAGTCTGGACTTGGATCTGTTTATCTTGAATCCTAGATATTCTAGGAATTGGATCACTTTCAGTGTGGCCTTGTTGCATTCTTCGACTGATGGGGCCCAGATCAACCAATCGTCGAGATACGCTACTACCATAATCCCTTGAGCTCTGAGCTGTTGACTACTACTTCCGCTAGCTTCGTGAACACCCTGGGTGCCACGTTGAGCCCGAACGGGACTACCTTGAAGGAGAACGTCTGGTCTCCTATCTTGAATCCCCAGATACGGACGGAGGTGTCTTGCAATAGGGATATGATAGTAGGCGTCTGTAAGATCGATAGAGGTGGTGACGGCCCCACGGGGAAGTAAGGTCCGCACCTGTGAGATCGTGAGCATCTTGAACTTGTCGCAGCGGATGGCTAAGTTTAAGCGGGACAAGTCTAAGATTACCCTTCTTTTGTTTGAGCCTTTCTTTGGGACGCTGAACAAGCGACCTTGAAATTTCAATCTTTTGACTCGACTATAGCTCCTTTCTGAAGGAGGTCCTCTGCGTACTCTGTCAATTCCTTGGAAGGAAGTTGACGGAAAGGTCTGGCTGGAGGTGGGTTCGTCAACCAGCTCCAACCCAGCCCTTTTGACACTATGCTCTGAGCCCACTGGCTGAAGTTCCACCGGTGGCGAAAGTGAAACAGCCTCCTCTACTGAAGTTCCTCATTGGTTCTGGTAACCCCCTCTACCTCCTCTGAAGTGCTTTCCCCTATTATAGGGGGCTCCCGATCCTCTCCCACGAAAGGACCGCTTACCTCTGCCTCCCTTGTTCGAGCGGTCAAACTTCTGAGAAGCTTGACTCTCGAAGGCTGGATTGTAAGCTGGAGAGATGGCGTATGAGGTGGAGGGTTGAGGCTGAGGGGATATCACATAAATAGGCTGTGATTGACCTTTAGACGTGGAGGGCTGAGCTGTCTGCACTAACGGCACTGTAGGAACTTGTTGAGGGAAGCGCGGCTGCTTCTTTTGGTAAGGTTGGAAACGTCTAGGCTTCCTTTGACCCTTACCTTTTGGTGTCAAGAGTCTGGCCTTCTCCTAGCCGTAAGACCCCAACGGTCCCTTAAGGTCTTTGGTTCAACCTCGTAGCCTCTGCTTGTACTTCCTTTACCATAGCCTCTGGGAAGAGATCTGCGCCCCAGATGTTTAGAAGAAAGCAAACCCTATTTGGGTTTCATGGCCGAATGGTTGCCTCTAGTATACATGCTTTCTGCAATTTGTTCTAGCAGTGGCAAACTCGAACATGTCTGACTGCACCGTTTGAGTCAGGGCTTTGGTTATAAGCTTAAAAATTGGTTCTGAACCATAAGCCATGGTAGCTACCTCAGACATAGCCATCAGGTTGATTGACCTGGCTAGTCGTGTTTTCGAGTCAAACTCCGTTTGAATAAGACTATCAGGAAGCCTGGGCAGCTTTTCACCAAACTGCTCCATAGCACAGTCAGGTTTGAGTTTGCCAGCTGTAAAAGTGTTAGGCAAATCCTCCCATAATTCTCCAATTGACGGGAGCAACGGAGAAGTGGGGTCTGCTTCTTTCAGCTGAGGCATGGGTTCCCCTTTCTGAGCTGCTGAGATGGTCGACCTCGCTATCTTGGTAAGGAAAGGAGCGGGGTCCTTCGTCCATCGTGAAAATGGTAAAGGGACTTTTGAATGGTTGGATCTTGGTATTCGAACAGTCCATGTCGTCTAGACATCTAAGCCATTCTCGTTGGGCCTGGTCCCGAGAATAGAGGACTGTCCTCCTTTGGTACCCTGTCATCTCAACCATAGCCGAAGGCGTGAGCCTAGCGTAGCCTATGAAGGAGGCTGTAGGCCTTCCGGGAAGAACTTGAAGTCCTCTATTCTTCGAGTTCCAAACTCCGGTATGGAGATGAGACCATCTTGGAATGGGGCGTATGATGCTACTCTCCAAGGATGTTCATGGAGAAAGCGGGCAGCGAGTCATGCGGGGGAAGCTGAGATCCGCTAGTATTGGAGGTTGAGGGAGAGGCAAGAGGGGCTTCTCTGAGACCGGCTATAATAGTGTCCTGAGAAGTGATCCTGTCCGACAGGGGACGGGGATATCATATGTTCCACACTCGTCTTCAAGGGAGCCCACTAGGTCGCCCACCTGTTGCAACAGGCCAGCATTGGTGTCCAAAGCCGGAGCTGCTGCGGAGGTGGAGGGGAGACCTCTGAATAGGCACCAAAGGTAGTGAAACTGGTGATACTGCCGGGGTGCGGGATTTCTCCTTAGGTTTACTCTTTGAGGACTTTGAGCGGAGCTAGACCCTTTAGACCTGTCTGGGCCGGGATTACGAGCCGGAGACTTGCGCGAGGAAGAAGACGAGGACGTTTTCTTCGAAGACGATGACGTCTTAGACAAGGTCATATGTTTGGACTTGATCTTAGGTCTAACCGAAGCCTCTGGAGGAGTATATAACTCATCACCCGTAAAGCCTTGGAAGGATGGAGAGGTTTGCAGGGGTAGAAGAAACAGTCACTCCCAAGGGAGACCCTTGGGTACCTGCATTACTTACCTCGGCCAACAGGTCGTCTATACCTACCATAGGTTCAACATTTATATCCAGGGTTGCGACATCCGTGGAGATATCCTGGTGTTCTGTAAGGAGGCAGCCAGTTGTTGTTGGATAAAGGCAATAGAGGGTCCCCGCCTCTACCGGGTCGACGTACCCAGTTGCCTTGCCTCCGGGAAAGATTAACAGAGCTAATCGCTTCTCCAGTATGTAGGGCTGACCCTTGGCGGCGTTCTTGCCAAAACCTCCGACCCAGGCCCGCAGGGTAGCCAATGCCGTATCTCTTACTGCCGGAGCCTGTAAGAGAGGGTATATTTTAGATTTAAGAATCACTTAAAACTAAAACTTAGAATATAACTTAAACTAGATGCCTTAAGTTTAAAGTGAATAACGTAAACTTAAGTACTAAAAGAAGCGGAGCAGCATGCGGAGATGGAATACTTACGCCTTCCAAAAGCTGGCTCACCAGATCGTAACATATGGTACACGTCTCATGGTACCAGACCTGGATGTCCCCGTGCGGAGTCGCGCATGGAGCATGGGACCGGCAAACTTCGTGTCCACAGGGGTTCCTGAAGTGTAGCGGAACATCCCGGATGCTCACAGTTGGTGGCCTGTAAGTGGGAAGACACATGAGTATCTTAGAGGGGGAACACTTACAGACTAAGGACAAAGAACTCCGTTACATGCCGGAGCTCGGAAAAAATTTGGGCATAACCCCTCCCTGCATTGCCTGAATAGGCTATAATCCCGGAGAGATCCGGTAAACTGAAAGGGAGGGGTAGGGATGGTTTAAGAAAACTTAAGATAAACTTAAAGATAACTTAAACCTACATGCAATGTCATGCAGTTGAACCGGACTAGGTCCAGTGAAGCGGAGTGTAGTAACTCAGCAATACGTAACGGTTATTAAAGACCTACTGTAATGCTCCGGTCCAACTACGGTGGACTATACCCTTCCGCTGGATACCAGGGCTCCGATAGGGAGGAGCTCTAGTAAGGAGGAAAGGGCGCGAGATGACATACAGCCTCGAGCTAGCCCGGAGCGGCAAGGAAGTAACGGAGGGGGGGAAGGCCAGGGCCCCCCACAACGTACCACCCGGCCGAGCCGAGAAGCGGAGAGGTCGGAACCAGTCAGGGGCTGTCGGACTCCCAGGTCCCTCCGGTGGAGGGGAGTAGGGGGAGACAGGCTCGGGCATGCGGGGCGAGCAAGGACAGACCGACCCACCCCCACCCGACTCTATGGGAGAGCGGGAGAGGGGGGAGGGGGACTGGCAGGGCGTTCTGCTGACTCGTGATCATGTAGTGACCACGAGGCGGTAAACTAAGATACGGCAACCAAGCCTAGGCCAACCAACTGATCAGAGAGAAGCTATCGGGAAGCAACCTGAAACTGAAAAGCTGGTAGCATATAGGCCCATAGGGCTAAACCAACTGATCAGAGAGAGCTATGTGGAAGCGACCGAACTGATCAACGGTAGGCTAGGCTCTACGAGCCGGGACCTAGGCTAAGCCAGACGCTAACTAACCTCACAGTGACAAAACATATAAATATATATATATAATAAAAATGAAAGAAAGAAGGTAAAATAGCAGGAGAAAAAATCCAGGAGTGTGCGACTAGCCCGAAGGCAAGTCTACCACTCAAAGCTAGTCAGGGGCCGATACTAAGAACCTGGACTAGGGTCTGGATAGAAAAAGCCTACATAAGGTGAAATACATACATGTATAACCACTTGAGTAGACGTAATAACGCGGATAATCAAAAATAGAGCGTAAAATAATAAGGGATGTTCTAGGTATGGGAGACCAAGAACGAACCCAACATGCGGCAGGACCATGCTGCCATGCTTCCAGCCCCCGAGAACGTATCTATACCTAAAAAACGGCAAATACCGTCTCGGGGACGGAAAAAACTCGCTAACCGTAAATACTGAGTACTTAACTTAGCTGCTGCAATAGCTGCACGCTCCATTATCGAAAATCCGAAGAAAGGGCACAAAATACACAGAGAGAAAATTAACACGTGTGACTCGTGCGAGCTAACTGAAAAGGATGTCCACTAGAGGCGCAGCAGTCGCAAGCATGGGATGGTGTAGTAGTAGTACGAGCTGCTCCCTCTGTGGGACGGCTCCCCTCTTGGAGGGTTTTGTAGTGGGAGATTTCTATTGGCATTTGGCTCGTGGTAGTGGTCTCACTCGCCTAGTGTTCATACCGACACCCTCCTAGAGGGTGAGCGAGTCAGTCATACTGACCTTTTTCTTTATTTTATTTATTCTCTGGTATGTGTTAGTACATTTACCCTAGAAATAATAGATTAAAGGATATTTCGCGCAAGCGACACGAGCTGAGCCCAGAAATAATAATAATAAAAATAATAATAATAATAATAATAATATAATAATAATAATAATAATAATAATAATAATAATAATAATAATAATAATGTCTAACCTTCATACAGTAACTTTCTCAAACTGACCTCAGGAACCACTAGCACATCTCTATTTCCTGTCAAGTTCTCAAGGTTATATCTTGTGATTACTTTATTTTCTTTGAAGCTTTGAATATATGTGCTGTATTCATTGCTATGCAAAACAACGTGACAACTGAAATATGTCAATAAAAGAACAGTTGTCAGGAGTTTGTAATTCAAAACTAAATTGCCATTGGCTTTGTTTAAAAAGTAACTGAACTGTGGGAACTACTCAGAAACAGAATCATAGTACAAATTGTTTATGGTAATCAGTGATCTTTGACAGAAATCAGGAAAAAAAATTTCACAAAATGGGCTTTTTAGAAAAGTTAACATGATCTCATCCAAATAACATGATCTCGTCCAAAAAAATAAAAGCAAAGAACATTTAGCTTTCAATACAAAAATTACTTATTTACTGTATAAAGACAATTAGCCTCAAATCTTTCTATATTCTTTAGTACAAATTTCATGTATAAATGTAATCTTAAACAACTTGCAAAGAAAACTGCATAAATTCCAAAAGGTGGTATGAGGCAGAAAGACATGGTTTTACTATAACCTGAGATCAAAAGATGACACTGTCTCCTGCAAAGAGTCAGGTGCCACTTTGTGAACAGAACGAAGATGTCTCTTCAATATCTCTCTTTGGTTAAAGGAGTGTGGACAATGGGAGCAAAGGTAAGGACGTTCTCCCGTATGCGTTCTTTCATGACGGACTACTTTTGAGGGTGTGGCAAACCACTTTCCACAAAACTGACAGGTGTAATGTCGTTTATTTTTCAAAAAAGCTGCTGAAATTTCATTGTGAGAATCAACCTTGTTTTGCTGTTTGCTCTTGATGTTGCTCCTGCTGGGCCCAAGGTTGGTACAGCTGGTGCCAATCAAATGAGGCGGATGCCCCACCCCCTCCCTGAGAGCCAATAACATCACTACCACCATCACCATCACTACCATGGCTCACCTACAATAGAGAAAAATAAATACTGTATAGTAAGAAAACTAACACAACATAAGCAGTCAGATTTCTTTACAGTTAAATCAAAACACAAAAAATTAAGATAGAAATCTAATACAGCATCAGAATCTGTGATGGAATAATATTTTCTCCTTCCAATCTTTGAAGTGCTTAACCAAATCTTTTGTACCCTCAGAATCCAACCTTACATGAAAAAATATGAGCAGGAATGACAAAACTTTACACAATAACTTTCCTCAGGAAGTGGTGGTAGTCACAGCATACTCTGGGTGTTTCATTTTAATGTGCCGATACACATTGCCACTTTGAGCACTGCGGAAGGTGCAGTAAGGGCACAAGAAGGGTTTCTCCCCTGTGTGGGTACGGAGATGTCTGCCTAAATCCACAGGCCGTGCAAAGAAACGATGACAAAGAGGACAAGTTTGATTTCCAGTAAGAGGCAAGTCCTGGGGATTTTTGAGAGGAAAGATGAGAAGGCACCACCCCACATCCAGAAGATGGAGACACTTGGGTCTGTAAGCGATGGCTCAGTATGTGGGGAAGAGAAGGATTCGCTGGCACTCCACCTCTTCCTTCAGCCTGCAGAAGAGACAAGTCAACTTCAGTATAGACTTGACAACTTCTCCATCATATCATCATCATTATCATCATTAAATCAACAACATGAAGTCACTTCAGTTCCTTACATCATACACAAAATTCATTACTTAAAATCAAAATAAAACCACATTTCTGGTTCACTCTTTTCATTTCCTTAGCAACATCATGATCATAATTTTCTAGATAGGGACCCTAAAGAAAATTTCCAGCACCTCATGACACAAAAGAAACACAGGCACAATGAACCAAAACACTCACGAGAACTACACCTTTAAAGAGCAGAGTATGGCTGGGGGAGGAGATCCAAGTGACGCGCCTGCATGTGCTTGGTGACATTCCCCTTGAGAGCTGCTCGGTAGGGACAAAACATGCACGTGTAGGGCTTCTCTCCCGTGTGTACAAGAAGGTGTTCTTCAGGTTATAGGCTCGATTGAACGGGCTTCACAAATATTACAAGGAAAGATCTGGCCGCAAGCTACACCAACCCCAGAACCTGATGCTCCTGTTGTCAGCAGAGGGGTTCCAACATCACCAGAGCCTCTCCCTACATCTCCACCTTCTCCTCCAACCCCTCCAACCCCACAATCGGACACGGGTGCCACCACCTGGACCTGCTGATGACACATCTGGGTCAGTCCCTAGTTCATTCCAAAAGTGAGAAGCAACTGAAGGGTGCTTTTACAATTTAGGAGGTTTACTGCAGCAACTGATATTCATGAAAAGAATAAAACCCTGTCTTACAATGGTCTCCGGCTTTAGTATGGTTTGTATCTGTGAATCAACTTTAACTTTTTCAAGCTAACATTCCTTTATTTAATGTGAACAATTGTCTTTCCTTAAGAATTCAACCCGTTTAAATTAGCTATGCACATTAGACAGGATCATATTTTCTAAACGCTATCAACGAGTTGGCAATGACTATTTGACTGATAAAAATCAATTCAATATTTTGTAGACATTAAAACTAATGTCTATGTTTATAAATCCTCACTCAACTTACAAACCCGGTTCATAATATAATTAAAAAACAAAGATAGCTCATGACAAGGCAAGCATGAGTTTTTTTGTTTTTTTTTCTTACAGAAATATCAGTATACATTATAACATTATTCTTCATGAAAAATCCAGTCCTTCCATACAACAACAAAATGTATAACAAAAAAAGCTGCAACAAAATAAATGGTCCATATAAAACAGTAAGGTCAAACTCAAAAGGAAAGAAAAGGATTTACTGAGAACAATTATCTGAATTCCTAAAACCATCTCAGGTGCTCATACAATCCAGAATCAATAATCCTGCTACAAACAAGTGGCTACTTGTATTACTTGATGAAGCCAAGAAGACACTGAGCGAGCCAGGTGCAAAGAATACAATAATAACTTGGTGCTAGAAAGGATTAAGTCTGAGGCTGTGAAAACAACTTGAAGTGTTTCTTAAGTGCACATGTTTTAATTCACTTTGTTAAAAGCTTTGGTATTCCTTACTACTTCCTGTATAAAAATCTTACAAGCTAAGATCACTCAAACATGAATGTAACACCAGGGTTAGCTGTAGCCAGTATTCTCAAGGTTAATGTTGATGACAATTACTTAGTTATTTGGTGGCAATTTAACCAGGCCACTGATGATTTGAAAATAACAAAGATTCTAACAAAGCTTCTTCTTGTGTTTGTTCCCAGAACTTGACATTTGTTGTCAGTTCGAGGCTGGATATATAAACTATCTAAATAGTTAGCATTTACCTACATATGATGTTTAGTTCTGAGTAATGATGATGGCAGCTGGATGATCACACACATAGTTACTAATCTTTACAAAAATGTGAATACTGTACAATACATATTTATTATTGATATTCTTTAAATAAAATGTGGCGAATGATGTATGTAAATAATATAAAGATGTAAGGGAGATGAAGATGGCTTAGACATTTCTTTTCCTTTGCACCAGCACTTGGAAGAATCATATGACAGTGTCAGCTGGGATCTTGTGGTCTTCCAGAGAGTTGGAAGACCCAGACCTGTTTGGATGAGAACTACGAGACAGGTCAGAGATGAATGGAGATTTGTGAAAGTGAAAATACAAGAGACATAAGTGGCAATACTTCACAAAAACCTTATGCTTCTCACAGTGTTGGAGGCAATGGCGATGATGAATACTGTCTATCATGTCCAGATAAAAACATTAAGCTGAGTATTTACAAGTAATACTGCTTCAAAAAAATGCACCTCAAGATTAAGCTCTAAAACTATACGTGCAATGACCATGAAATCACAGTCTGACCCTTTTATAAGGAGTGTAATCATGATGAAGAGCCATGAACGACCAGGAAAAATAATAATGTTCGCTCACCCAGACAGAAAGTTGGCCTTCCTCACCCTCCCAATCACATTTCAAAGGTAGGAATTGCGAAAGGTCCTGTAATACTAACTGCCGCTCCTTGAACAAGGTCCATAGGAAAACTCAAGTAATGGGTGACATCACTGACAGCATACTTCCAGTATAACAAACAAGTCTAGAGGATGTAAATATTTCAATACTTACACTGTGTGGTCAATGTGAGATTCTTGAAAGAAAATGAACTTTAAGATAAAATTCATGCCTTTTTCTCCAAAGGTTCCCCAGAATTGTAGTAAGGCCTCGAGTGTTTCTGAATTCAAACTATTTTTTGTATAAGTACCTCTTAACCCTTAGTGGACAAGGTAAAAGAAAAAAAAATAAATATGCAGCTCCTCAGGACTGGTAAACTTGAGGTCAGCTAATTTACAAAAAAACACATCAATGGAAAGAGGAAAATAAGGGAAGTCCCTGGTTATCAGCGGACTCGGTTATCGGCAATCCGGTTTTATGTCGCTTGTCTAGCCCCATAAAATCGGCGATTTATGGAGCTATAAGGGGCCAAGTTTCGGTTATCGGTGCTGCCAATAACCAGTTATTGGCCCCATAAGCGCCATGAATTGCTGAGTTTCGGTTAAAGGCGGTTTTTGCTTATCAGCACACCCCTGGGAACGGAACCCCCACCGATAACCAAGGGACTTCCTATATGCAAATGCACATGGTGGAGAGAGAGAGAGAGAGAGAGAGAGAGAGAGAGAGAGAGAGAGAGAGAGAGAGAGAGAGAGAGAGAGAGAAATTTTCCATACCTTCCACGAGAAGTTGAAAATTACTATTTACAACCCCTTGTGGGGCCTGTTTTACATGAAAATCGTAAATTTCACCAACTTATCTGTTTTTTCTAATACATAAGCAATTTTATTTTATTTTGTAAAATTATAATTACAGATCACACAATATCAAAACAGATAAGAAATAAAATCAGTAACTCTTTAATATATTTGTTGAATATTTACATATGTAAATTTACCAAGAACAAAGATTCAGTAACTTTTTTATTTGTACATGTTTTTTTTTAATATTTCTTTGCACTTATCTTTGCAAAATTACATTTACAACCGAACATGCTATCGTAAAGACAGAACTAAAACCAACAGCAGCCCTTTGGCATATTTATGAGGCAAATTTATAAAATTATGTTTATTAAAAAGACATGACATCACAGAGACAGAGAGGGCACTACATTCCCTCTTTAAGTCAAGATCACTACTAAGCTTGTATGAGCTGCCAAATCTTGATTTTAGCCAGTGTAAAAGCTGCCATTAGTAAATTTACGGGCTACAGAAGTATTGGCACCTCTTTCCCGCCCGATTCTTTCCAAATCGATGGCACTTACTGAGGCTAACCTATGAGCCTGGCCAATATTGGAAGTTCCTTTGCCAGATTCACAGGAAGATTTAGCAGATCAACAAAACTCCCATGTTGGAAACATGATGGTTATTTCAACTCTGAAGCATACAGCTTTTTAGGTAAGTGCTCTCTAAAGGTAACTCATCAGCAATAAAGGCAAGGGAAAAGCCATTGCTCTGGCCATACAATGCTCTAGGTAGAGGAGTGGTATTACATAGCACTTAAATGAAGGCTTTAATTCATAGCGAAAGAAAAAAAGACCAGCACCAAGTTTGAAGTTTTGCTTCATGACATGGCAGATGTGAGCAACAAATTGGGGAAAGCTTCCAATAACTGAGAGGAAGAAGTCATCATGTCCTACCATCGTTTTCATGCTCCCACCTACTTTCATGACAAAGGACAAGAAGATGCCCACCTCTTATTACAGTTATGAAGTTTTTTTTTTTTTTATAGAAAATTAAAGGAAATCCACAATATGGAAGAGTATCCCTCTGCAATATTGGGTCACTTTTCCTACCTAAAGTACCTGACTTCCATATCCCTAGCAACTCCTTTGTGATGAATAGATGAATATCATGGGCCCTGACTCTTGTATTGTAAGAAGCTGCACCTCCTTATGAAACACCACTACATTAGTGGACTTTGATAGCAGAAGCCCATGCCACTGACAAACGAGTCCTACAATCTAAGTTGCATAATCTCAGCTCCTGAACTGTCTGTAAACATGAAATATTAAATTTTTTTAAAATGCTCAGCAAGTGACCGTTTCTAGCATGAGATAAAAGCTTCTTTGAAGTGGGGAAGTCTAAATTGTTATCTAACCACATTTTGAACCATTAAAAACCACTCAATTTGTCTGTACTAACTGTATTACCAAATCAGTAAAAGTATGAAGGTCTGTGATTACAGTAAAAGAAATTTTTATGAAAGAAATACCTGATGTCCCAATTTTCAGAGGAATAGTATATTTAGTCTACGGGGAATTACAGGGCATCTGAACTCGGCTTCATTTTCTATTGGCACCCTGAATTTCAAGACTTTTGGCTATTCAACTGTGGCCCTTAACTGATGTTGAGTACGATCCCAATTATGCATACTCTTTAAAATTTTCTATACTCCTGAAAATCTATTGGTAGGGTGGTTATGATTAATTTCTTTGGATGTTGAAGTCAGATTTATCATGAAAGACAAACTAGTACACTGCCAATATTTTCCCTTTCAAGCCAAATTCCCCCTATAGATATATTCTGGATTATGAAAGTGTATTTAAAAAAAAAAAAAAAAAAAAAAAAAAAAAAAAAAAAAAAAAATTTGACATTTCATAATGTTGACTGTCAGCACTATAGTTATGTATCTGGAAAGACAAAACTGGCACAGACAGTCAAATAATGTTGGCTACACTGCAACAAAAATCACCTAGCACTTTTTTTATGAGGTTATTAATAAGGGAACATAGTGAAAAACAAAATCTAATTTGGCATATAGTGACTCTTTCCCTCTTTTATCAGTTTCTTATAACACAGTCACTTGTATACAAAATGTACAGCTCACAATTCTATGTTATTCCATAGTTTGACATCTGTGAAAAATCATGAAAACTTGCTAAATAACAATCTTCCAACTGCAGCACAGAGATGTTTGATTGCATATTTATAAATGAAGTAATCACACATATATAACTAGCAGGTCATATGACTGAAAACTACATCTAATAGAACAGAATATTTACAGCACAGGTCTATACTGCACTGTTTTCATGCACCTACTTTAAACTGCAGAGCTCATGACCCTGACTTACGTGTTAATGTAATGCTCCACCACTTAAATTTGATAAACAGGAGACCCCGCACAAAATCTTTCTTGGTTCTCTCATTAGGAGTGAAAAAAAACTTTGGTAGTTTCAAATGGTGGATAATTTATTGTCAATGAAAAACACCTAACCACTCATTTACATAAGTACTTATTTTTATATCACCAATATAAATGCCATTTGACTTTTTCTTAACTTATATATTCACAGATATTTATAAGCATCATGACCAATAACTTTATAACTTCTCACTACCTTTAAGTACAAACTCATACTCTTTGGCGTTCTGTGTTCTTTGCTAATATAAAAAAAAAAAAAACAAAAAAAATGCATCACAAATCCATTCAAAATGAAAATGAAATCCTTTTTACACAATTGGTAATACATTGAAGATACGGACAAAAACAATTGCAATCCTTTTCACAAGTATAGTCAACAATGAAAGAAACCTAAATGACTCAACATGGGCACCCTATTGAGCTGAGTGAGGAGAACTATTGATGACTCTGATCTGGATGCCACTTTCGCAGGTGAGCATGTAGGGTGTCCTTTCGACTAGATCTATAATGGCAATAGTAACAAGCAAAAGGTTTCACCACCCCAGTATGGGTTAGAATATGGTTCTCCAGATGCTGCTTGCGGTTTTCCTACCAGAATGTCCTCTGGCACAACGGACACACTGCAGGGGTGCTTATGGTCTTCAGGACATCGGCATCCCTTCCTCCTACTCCTCCTACAATCCCATCTCCTCCACTTCCTACAGATAGCGACGCAGCTTCGGCACCAATTACAACACCCTGCAAACACCCCCAAGAGGAGTTCTTATATCACAATTGTCCACGAAAAACATGAAAATACTCCATCCTACATCTTGCACAATAAAACATTCAGCAACTAAATTCTTAAATGTTCTTTTTGGAATACACCACACACATCATATGCACAATTCTCGCTCACGATTGATAACTGTCTACAACACTTTGACAGAAAAATAAATAACGTGACTACTAAAACCCAACCCATCCAAAAAGTGTTGCTTTACATTACTATCAACTTAATCAACTTAGTTTAGCGTTTAATGGCCATTTCTTATAGGGTTGGGCTTATCTTGGGAAGGATCAGCAGTGACAGACTGATTTTCAAGCGATGATGATATGCTGAAGTTTCTCTCTGTTGAAGAGAAGTGTTTTGCAACATTTGACTATGATCAAACGTGACCATCTCCCTCATGGTTCTAATCCCACTAATTCGCAACACGGAATTTGATTCCCTGTGAGCTTGAGATAATGAAAGCATCCTCCTGCTCCAGTCCCTCCTCCTCCAGAAAGGCAGCAACAGTAATATGCTCCCTATGCATCCTGGCAATGTGGGTCTTGAGTGTGTCCTGACGAGAGGAGCGGAAAGGGCAATGACCACAGGTGAAGTTGTGCCCAGTGTGAGTAGCGATGTGTCTCTCCAGGATCTGACGGCGAGATTACGGCCACTAAAGGCCTTTCCACACATAGGGCACACCAGCGAGGCCACGTCTCCAAGTCGCACCTGCACAGCCAATCCCTGCGGGAAAACACACAACACAGCTACACTCTCAGCCTCCTCAACATTCAAAATTTCCTTCTCAGCAAGATCTTCCTCCTCACTAATATAACATCTAGAAACAATTTTAAAAATTTGGTAACTTTCAAAGGGGCCTGGTATCCCTATGATATCTTGACTTCCCTTTCAATGCTCAAAATTTACATGACAAATATCTCCAATAAATGAATAGCACTAATTGGAAAAACAAATTTAGAAAATGAGCCCTCTAAGGTGTTGCAAAAAGAAGAAGAGAAACTCAAGACAGATGGACAATAACAATGAGGACTTTTTGTGTAAACATCAGTTCATAGTAAAATTTGTTGTTTGTTGTTACATATACAGTACTTTCATAAAGTATAAACCTTGCATTAGCTCCTAAGGTCTCAGTAAGGTAGCTTTTAAAAATAATCTCAACTTCTTATCATATGTCATGTTTCTTGCTACAATGTCTATGTTCCTTGAAGATTATTTTCACTGTTATATAGCTTTTAAATATTCTTATCAATGTATATACAACAGATTAAAATAAAATGGGGTTTGTGGAGTTTCATCATCAAAATCAATAAACAAATAAAAGAAGAAACCTAACAAACAAGTGGAAAAATAAATTAAAATATAAGGAGGTTTCAACAGCCTCTATAATCTATACCTGCAAAAACATCTCACACTGTTATAGGGAACCCTGACTTTTACTGTCTCTGACTATTGCCAGCACCAGCACTAGCTCCTTCGTAACTGCTTCTGTCAAAATGATGGTGGTGGGAGTCACTTGAAGCAGCATCAGTTGCAGAAAGGAAGGAAGGTTGCATCTCAACATCTCGACTGGAGGTTGTGTGTCCAGGTGAAATCACAGACTGTGTAACCACATGGTTCCCTACTTCCCCACTTGCTGGATGAGCCCTTGACGAACAGATGGATTCAGAAATGGATGAACTCGAGAATCATTTGACTGTGGCTGTCCAGATAGGTGAATACTCTTGATGTGGCGCCTGAGTTTGATAGCTGATTAGCCCTGTATGTACAATGGGGGCAGTTGAAGGGACGAGCTCCTGTATGTACTATGACATGCCTCTCATACAACTGCTGGCGTCCTGGTCCACTGAGGTCTTTGGCAATTAGGGCATGTCAAGACAGTTCCACTTCTGCTGCTACTACTGCTACTGCTGCCTCCGCCACTGATGCTCTCCTGCTGATGTGAGGCAGCCCACCTCTGCAAGATATAAGGCGGCTCTAACAGCAGCACCATATTCAACTCCAAAACAAGAGACCGAATGCCTCTGTCTATGTCAAACCTAATCTTACTCCAAAATATAGAGGTGCTGCACTAATACCTGTTAAGCACCTTTTATTCAAGATACTGTACATCACTGATGAGAATGATGCCTAAAGATATATGTACAGTATAACCTGCTATGCTTAGTAAAGCTAATCACACAGCTACTCCACAATGCCTCTCAATACCTTATTATACAATCAAGGATCACATGATTACCAGAAATTATAAAAAGATTTTAATTTAAAAAAAATTAAATACGATGTATGTGTGTTCTTACAGTTCTTTATAAAGCTATATAAAATTATTAATTTTTATAAACCCAAATCGAAATAAATCTGATAAACCCTCTGCTACAGATATTTCAAATATACAGTAAAACTGGAACTGAGGGAACCACTTTATTCTCGGTGGTCATCAAGACTACTTTGAAATTTAGTACGTATTATCCTTTTATTTATGAAAAAGTGAAAAAGAGAAACCAAATTTGCATATCAATCACCAGAAAACTTTACAAGTATGGATTTAAAAAATAATAACCTAACTCTAATTTAAAGATTAATCGTGCCCTTCTGTATTTTTCAGAAAAAAAAAAAATTAAATGAAAAGCAGAAATATGTCAGTCACTATCTAAAAAAACCAAACCAGCCATAGTTGATGAAAACATCCATACTATTCTGTACACCATACAGACAGTATGTTCCAAAGATCCAATGTTCTGTATTTACTGATATACCTTCATGCAGCCAGTCTGATTTTCAGTGGTGAAGAAAAGTTCAAACCAAAACCAACAGTATATACAAAATAAAATGAAATAATACTAACCACAGATTACCCAAGTAAATGCCAATGAAACAGCACATCAAATTTCAGAAGTTTATTGCTTCCTTTCAGATCAAATCCCATTTTTTTTCCTTTGGCTGTCTTGGCTTCCTTGAATCTTAGCAAGTTAAAGGCACACTGGGTTGCCAAATCTGCAAGACTCAGCCATAATAAAAAAATTATTGTTTGCACAGTGGGGCTTGTGCTTAACATCATGCTTCTGCTCTATCAAGCGAGTTTCTCTAAATGAATATATAGTATTCTACCATAAGAAACTCAATATGCTTAAAAAAAAAATAAAACAAGTCTAAATATTTGCACACACTGCCTATAAACTTTATTCAAATATAAAATAAACTTGTAACAATACATACTTCTCAATGGAGAAATTTCCCATTTATTTATGTCCCGGAAAAAAAGTATAACACTTCACTACCTTTCACGAAACTTTCAGGGCATCATAATTTTTAATGTACGAAGGTGATCTGCCCTGAAATTTATGATTATCGAAGACATCAATTCTACAACCCACATTTGAAAACTCAGTCCCGCTTTCATAAATTCTTTTGGATTTACTGAAACACATGAGAAGGGATGATTTAAGGAAAGCTCATATTTCCTTGTAGGTATTTCATAACAACATGCATGGTGGGTTTAAATTAAAGAGAAAGTGGTTTCTACTTGAGGAGAGAGAGAGCGAGAGGTTTGAGAGCGAGAGGGAGAGAAGAAGGAGAGAGAGATGAGAGAGCGAGGAGATAGAGAGAGAGCGAGAGAGAGGAGAGAGAGAAGGAGAGAAACTGCATAGGTTTCAGTGACAAAATTTCTTTCCTTCGAGTTTTTTGCAGAGTACATATCTCCCGTCCAAAGATGACTTAGAGCCCAAAAAATAAGACCTTAGCAACAGCACAAGCAAGTTTGTACTATATACGTAATACCCCAAAACTTATGCAAGTTTAAGTTCCAGACACCCTCACGCAAAAGGGAAGTTCGTGTAAGTTTTGGTTTCACGGTCTCTAAAAATGAAAATTTTTTAAATCAATTTGTATTTTTCATATCTAACAACTTTCGGTTCAACAATAGGATACTTTCCAAGTGCAGCTGGTAAACCGGTTATTACCTGCATGTATGAGGTGAAAGCTGGTCAGTGACGTGCATAACCCTGTGATGCTGAGTCTTTTCCTAACTGCCTTGGAGAGTAGACTTTGCTCTCCTTCTAAGTCAGTTGCGGTTTTGCCCGTGTTCTGTTCTTTTCTGTGCATGTTCTTGTGTAATGGCTTCATCCGAGTCTCCACGACCCCACCAGCGTATGTGCCCGGGCGTCCGAGGGTTCCCGTGCTTGAGATTTTTGCTAACCTTCTAGTTTGAAACACTATTAATGACCCTAATCATGCTCCCTCAATATCAAGCTACCTTTTAAATGAAATTAAAGTTACTGTAATTTCATTTAAAAGTTAGCTTAATACATTACCCATAAAAAAGAAATAAAAGGTGGGTAAAAATATAAGAGTGCGTACGTACATATGTACAACATAGTTCTCTCTTCTTTGCCCTTTTTTCTTTAAAATACTATCACGAATTTTGTAATTACAATTATATTATTATTATTATTATTATTATTATTATTATAATTATTATTATTATTTATTTGCAAATATTAATAAATATGGTACATACTACAATGACCATGAAAATTCTCTCATCTCAGTAAGGAGGAGAGAGAGAGAGAGAGAGAGAGAGAGAGAGAGAGAGAGAGAGAGAGAGAGAGAGAGAGAGAGAGAGAGAAATTACAGAATTACATAAAAAAATGAACAAAAACCTTTGCAGGGTTTCTCCAGGATTCAAAAATGTTGCATTTGAGTTCACATGTCTATGAATACTCATATAATGATAACTAGTTAGATTCCAATGAAAAGTTCATGCTATTGTCAATTCTTGTATGAATTCGTGCAACTCGAATCATGTAAGATTGACGTAATCTCTGTACACGATTTCTATTGGTGTTCTTCACAAAGCCCAAGACCGTCACTAATCTGACTAGACATGAAACTTGACTCTGCCATTTTGTACCTAAATATGTACACTTGAATTACGTAGTTTAACAGGCATGGCTATCCTTAAAGTAATAATATCTGAATGACTGAGCCATATTCTAACGGTTCATTCAATTTCTGTCAGCTTTAGTGCATAGCTATTATGCTAACTCTTTAACAAAAATTGTAAACTTCTCTGTCAACTTAGCACTGGCAACTGAAGACACATTAGAAAGACTTTTGGAAGTGGAGGAGGGGACAACAAAATCACAAGCTCAAAGGAACCAAGCAGAGAGGGTAACAGCAACAAGGACATAGAGGGAGAAATGTCTTAATAAAGAGTCAGGAGGCACATGCCCTGGATATCAAGCTTGATGGATCAGCAAGAATTATTCATACTAGCATGAAAGCCATCCGAAAACGACAGGGGGAGACGCATGGGAATGTGGAGCCTACTTCCTTCTTCTCTTCTTTTCTCAGCGAGATAATGATATCAGGACTTAACTAAAGGAGATATGGTACAAGTGGAAGTGTTGTCCAAAAAAATTCAATCCTCAAACAGTGCTGAAAGGAAAACAGAGATACTACAAACAGAAGAGGCCAAAAGAAGCAATTAAAGGAGACTTTAGCATACAACTTTTACACAATCTCTAGTACACCATCTCTATTGGATGAAGTGAAACTATTGACCCACCCTCAGTCACAAAATGTCACTCCCATAAAGTGAGCATCCTTGTCCAGCAAAGACACTAGAGAGCTAATTTGCTTAGACAGATCTTGACAAGTAAGCTAAGGCATTGTAGGATAGTATTGCAAGTCAAAACGAAAAAGTTTTAGTACTGTACACAACTTTTTTTACGGCCTAACCTACCCAAAACACTCACTGACCTTCACTCCGCTAAAGCACACCAAAATGCAAATTCAAAGCAAAATTCATAAGCTCCAAGAATGTGGCAATGTGTTTATTATACACATCACTTCTAAAAATATCAAACAGGATATCCAAACTGTCACAATAAATATCCAACATTGTGCACAATGTCTACATACATCCAATCCCAAACTGGGAAATGAAAACATTGAAAGAACTGAGAATGAGTTAACAAAATAATATACTATAAACTTACTAATAATAAGAAAAGGAACTTGCTCCCAATTATGCACTTATTGTAAGGAAACTTAATTTAGGGTAAAACACACATACGTACCAAATATAACATGGGAAAATGAACACAAGGGAATGATAAATGAAGTAATGACGGTACTGAATAAAACAACATGATAAAGGCATTCCTTGGTATAGAAATAAAGTTGACTCCAAGACAATCATACAAAATGTGAGAGTGAAGCAAGCATCATACGTAGGACAGCTCAAACCTCTCAATCTTGTACAAATAAAGCCAGTGTGACTGTTAATTCCTTGTCCAATATACGTATAACCAATGGTACACTATATATAACCAATGTGGTTGCAACAACTTTATCTACAGGTCCCTGTTGAAATTCTTGTGTAAGCAAACAACTAATAAAATATTCCCTATAGTTCCCCAAAATTAGATTTTGGCCTAGGTAAACACTGACTTGATGTTGATCATGAGAAAACCTCCCAAATACAATGTAAATGCAGCCCCTGGAAATGATTTATGAAAACTCTGACCTGGAACTCTCCAATGTATGGAAGTAAATCATTTTAAGATTAACAGCTTAGTGTGAGCAAACTGCCTACTGAAGCAGGAGCTACACTGAAGTGGATATCCCCTGCTTCCAAGTACCATGCTTATATGTATGGTCATAATTCCATTTCGTTTCTATCTAATAGAGGCTTACTCTCCAAATTTAAGGATTCCTTCCTGTCTCATACTAAGATAATCACCTGAAGACCTACTTGCGATGCAGTCTACTACATACACATACTACTGTATTAGCATCAAGTAGAGAGCAACAAACATCACTACCTATTCAATCATCCTAACAATTCTGTTAGCAGGACAGTTATTCCAAGCAAAAATTTCTCAGAACGGTTCTGTTGTTTTAGTACTATATGTAAGTGTTTACATAATAAAAAATATGGATGTTATGTCCATATATATAAAAGTCTAAAAACTAAAGAGGTCAACCGAATTGCTTGCAGGAATGTGATCAGACTAGAGACGCTAAAGATGACGTATCAATAAGTATGTAGGCTAAGATAACATGCCGTCACCTGTAGTCATTCAAGTTGTTTATAAACATTAGTCCAAGCTCCCTGCTTGAGACAACTACCCCGACCTATTATTCAAACGGCCTACGTGATCTGTAGCGTGTCTCATTCGATTGTGTGTTCGTATGAAACTATGTCATCTGATAGTATGTTCATATGTTCGAACTACTGTCTGTTCCTTCATAACTTGTAACAGAGATGGTAGACAGGCAGAACAGAGTTAGCTATCGTCATAGAAGACTTGTACGATCATACCTGATCTCATCATGTAAAACTTCAGAAAATTATACTATTTTTATACCTTGTGTTTTCTACAAGAACCTCACGAACCATGAGTTTAATACATCGTCGTAAAGATAATACCGACTTCGTAAGTGATCTACAAAACCCCAGACACTCCATTGAAGATGGAAGTGCAATACCAACCGACTTAGCGTATAGATTATCGCTAGTCTAACATTACCTCATAGGGCCGCCTTATCATACAAGGCACAAGCCCTAATATTGGTGGCCAGCGGACCAGAAGAACTCTACGACGTCTTACGAAGAAAAACAGAATAATAAATCATGAAGTCAACGACGACGAAAGCAGCAGATTCTTCAAGCAACCTAGTATCATCATTAGTGAGCGACTTCAGAAAACAACAAGATTCGTCAAGCAACTTAGTATCATCGTTAGTGAATAACTTCAAGAAACAAACCGACGTGTCCTTTTCCTACGGCAACGGAAGCTTCGTCTCTCATTAGAATCATTCAAGAAAACATCGTTAGTGAGCGTTTCCGGCACTGCAAGAAACAAACCGAACGCGTCTGCAGCATCGGATTTTCAAGGGCTCGAATCATCGAAACAACGCGCACGGGGGAAACTGAAGCCAAACCAGGTCGTCCACTAAATTGAGGAAGGAGGACCAAGGCCGTGTGTCGTTATCGGAACACCGTGACTTCCCACAAAAGCAAGCTCAAGTACAATTTTTTATTCATTTGGAGTAACTTTGAGTGTTTTCCTTTACAGGTAGAATTTCGTTATTCCTGTGGGCTGAAGTTACGAGACATTCTTAATCTTACTTTTTTACAGAAATTATCTATATCATTGAGATTTTCGCTACTGCGAGTTTTTATCTTTGAGTGTCTGTTTTCCAGAAGTTCTACTGAAATATCATAATCATATACTATGTTAATTTTATCATTTGGGTGATTGATATTAATCCCTTACGTAACAAATCATATTAAACAGTGAATATGCGTTTACGCAGTGGAACGTCTGTATTTATACAGATGCATGGATAGGGTCGTTAAGCACCGTTAGTGATTAGAAAACACACAAAAAAAACAAGTGGAACACGTACAAATCTATATAAATTAGAGGTAACACTATTTCGGGTCATGACAATAAATGCTCCTTTGCAAAGTCCCGATCGCAGTTTTAGCCTTGAGTTTTTTGAGTTATATAAAATATCGAACCTCAATGACTCAACTTAACTTTTAAATATGGCTGGATTGCAAGGAATAACATGTCTGTAAAAAACTTTCATCAGGCTAAATGCGCTGACCAGGATCCCTCACTATTTCAAATTTTAGCAAAGAATGAAGTACAAACAGTTAATATTGAATACAGTAGAGATAACTTGTCTTATTAGTAATCGCTCAGTTCCTAATAGTTAGTCATTCATTGCTTTATACGTAACCAGCAACGTAATGCTAAAAAAAAAACACAATATGTTGCCGATGGTAATAAAGAGAAGGACCTAATTATTACAAAAAGAAATAGAAACAGTAGCCCGTTCAGAATCAAACAAGCAAACTCGGTGACTGTGTCACCTAGTCCAAGAAGGCGGTCAAGGTCGTCAAAAAAAACTGCCGAAGTGTTCAAAACATAGCAAATTCCACACAATAAGCGACTCTAGCAGAGTGGGGAAAAGCGATGTTGGTTCATACCAATATCTTTTTGAATTAAAAGGATTTTTCCTATGAAACACACGACCGTATAAGTAATCAGAGCAGGTTTTCGTTTTAATTTTAATACATTAAGTTATAATAAATACTGGTGGATTAAGCCCAACTGTACGCGCCGTAAAAATTAGAATATCTTGTTTTATTTCTTTAGTACACGCAATATCTTGTATTTACGGACTCACCGTCTGTTGTTCGAACTTCCCTAATGAGAAGTCCGGATAAGCGAGCGTTTACAGATACCTCTATAGTTATAAAAAACATTGATCTGTATCTAGTGTAATTGTAAGATTCATCTGGGTTATGGGGTAAAACACAAAATATTATCTTACATCCTGCAAATAACGGCGTGTTTTTATCAAAGGAAAATCCTATAAACCTTCAACAATATTAAATCCGTTTGAAAAACAAAAATGAGACAGTTAATCAAATAATAACTTATATAAAGGAACTATACATTGTCTCTAAATCGTAACATTTGTTCAAATGACCCAACAGAATTTCTCCCACAACCGCAGTCGCAATTTGCACGCAAAATCTCGAGAAGCATGCACCCTCGAATGTCTTAGTGCGTGTAAAAAGACTTTGCTGGGAAATGAAATTTTTAATCCTTCCCGACACTCTGAAATATAACGCCTTTTCTTCCCCGCGAACAAAGCCCTAAAAAGTATACATATCGTGATACGAAGTTATAAATATCGCATTTTTTATTGTTGCTAATTTTAATCACGCCCAACCAGTCGTGGATGAATCTCTCTGATAATCTATCTGAAGTAATATCCGTTAAAGTCATTCAGAGAGGTGATTCAGCAGAAATTTTTTTTTATCTTTTATCTGAATACCAGGAAGTTTCTCCACTAGCGAGTGATCTCTGGGAAAAAACGGATGTAATTTAACACAAAATACGGTCTAAGGACAAACATTGAGCTATATACGTACCTTCGTGTAGAACCCCAATGAAATTTCAAAATAGAATAAATGACGAAGTTGAAAAAATGTTAGTAATAGGAGTCATTAGGGAAAAAATCAAATAGCCCATATAATTTTTTCCCGCCTCAGACGTCATGCCATAAAAAGATCGGACTTGGCGTATCTGCGTAGATTTCTGTCGCTTAAACAAGGAAACGACTTCCGATAGTTTTTCCAGTGCGATATACCGACGACATCTTATCTCTGTTAGGTTAGAATAATTTTTTTTTCACCTACTTGGACTTACTTAAAAGCTTTTACCAGATACCATTACCTAAGTGATTGTACCTCATACTCCGTTTTTCAGCACACTCAGGGGACATTATCAATTTTTTACGTATGCCTCCGGCTTACGTTGCGCCCCAATTACAATATAGTGTTTGGAGACTTTTAGGGGATACTCTACATGCCTATTGGTTGGTCTTATAATCTTTTCTAATACCTTAGAAGTACATTCACATAAAGTAGAGCTAGTGCTACAGAGACAAAGACAAATAATCTCAGAGTAAAATATCTAAATGTGAGTTTTTTAAAACCGAACATGTTTATCTAGGTTTTATGTGTCTGGTCAAGGTCTTAAAAGTAGTCCATGGTAAGGTGTCGGCTATTCATAACTTTCCGTACTTATTAACGTAAAAGGGGGATACAGCACTTTTGCGCTGTAGTGGGTATTACAATCGTATGTAATATGTAACTCTTCAATCATGACAGCTCCTTTAACAGATCTTACGAAGAAGAGCGTAGATTTATTATGGGTCTAAAGAAAAGCATCAACAGGCGTTCGATATCTTAAAAGCGGAAAATGCAGCTCACCTAACTTAAAAATCCCTGATTTAAATAAAGAATTTTTTTTTATTGCAACAGACGCCTCAGACCAAGGGGTAAGAGGGTATTACTTCAGTAATATGATAAACAGTTCTTCCCTATAGCTTGGTATTCACGTAAACTAAAGCCCTCTGAAAGTAAAGTATGCAGTAATAGGCAAGGAAGGGCTAGGTATCTTTAACTCACTGTACTTTTAGTTCATAATCTATGGCTATCCTGATAAAGTCCTTACTGAACATGAGTCCTTTACCGAGTTTTTCAAAGGCTTTAATCACAGTCCAAAAGGAACTCGGTGACAAATGATCATTCAGGTCTTTGGAGCCAAGATAAGATATCTACCTGGGAAAGCAAATATCATAGCTGACGCATTATCCCGCAATCCCGCACCATACCGCAAAGAACCATTAATTAGACTAAAAAATATAGCAACATCCGTACCTATTGTTAAAACCGTATCTAAACAAGAAAATCCCTTAACCCAAGAGATCGCGAGCATTGAATATCTGGGTCTGGAGCGCAGAACTGTTACAAACTGAACAAAGCAAGAGTCAACAGACTAACCAAAACATAAACATTTCGGACGGAAACAGAGTCATCAGCAATAAACACCAAACAATAAAACACTTCGAAACGGAAACAGGGTCAGCCTGGCCTAAGCAAAAACAATAAACACTTTTGAGCAGAAACCCTAAAGCAAAAGTACATTTAAAGTATGTGTATCAGAATAATGTAATTATATGTAGGTCTGTGACGAGGAAAACCCGAAGAACACAGCAGATGACTAACGACCAGGTAGTAATACCAATCGTCATAACTGGTTGCATTCCGTCATCCAGGGTTCCATAGTATGTCACAGAAAGCCAAATCACTATTTACTGGCCCTACAATGCTTACAGATATAAAAAGCACATAACTAATGTAACATGTGTCATGAAAAACAAGGGATACACTAAGACACCTGTCAGTTTAGGAGCCTATCCTGTGCCAAATCAATCCTTGAAAGAATATACGTAGAATTATTAACAAGAATTACGAGTCTGACAGAGGGCATAAAAAACACTTCTTAGTGTTAATAGTTCCTTGACACGTTATAGAAGTAATAGCACTAAAAACAAACAACGCAATTGAGTGCATTAGGAATATTTATGAGTGCTAAATCAGTAAATATGGAATTCAACACATAATAATCTGTGACTCGGGTGGTGTAAATCAATAATAATCTCCTTAACACGTTGTGTGAATTCCTTTCCATTAAGAAACCAATAATATTTTATTTTTATCACCCAGAGTCAATCGGTTTTGGTAGAAAATAACGATAATTAAATAGGAAGTGTCAATGTCTTACGAGTTACAACTCGTGATGTTGGATCCGAACTGGATTATAGCGTTCTCGCGGTTTTTAAATACCTTTATCATTGATATCTTGTATCTATAGAATTGATGCGCAAGTAGCCTTATACGGTACGCCGCTAGAACACTTTTCCACATATTCAAGCCAACCATTAATTTATCAAAGAATATATAAAAAAATATAAATAAATAAATATATAAAAAAATAAAAATAAATATGGATACAAGTGGAGTCAATATAATTACAACTCCGTAAGAAGTCGGAAGGGTTACAAATTATAATAAAAAAAAAGGAATCACGATATATCAAGCAAAAGTAACCCATTAAATATCCAAATATATATGCGTAAAGATTTGAACTCTAACTTAACGCTTTAGTAATGACAAATAAGCTAAAAGTTCAAACACATATCAAAACCTACTGACATATTGTCTGTCCGGTGATTTATATTCGTAGTCAATGAAAAAAAAAAAATTAAATAAATAAATAATAAATAAACTAATAATAAAATAAATAAATAAAAATAAAAAATAAAAGAGATTTTAAAGTCAGGAAGTCTAGAAGTGAAAATGTTATCTATGGAATAATCCTATATGAATCTTATACAGGGCTAATAATATATATAGAATTTGTATGGAAACCTTTTTCATATAGTTTGAATAAGGAATATTTATTTAACATAATGCCAACATGAAACTAATATATTGTTCAATTTTGGTACTGTTGTTTTTTTTTTTCAGACATTCTTCTCATGCGGGTGGAGAATTAAAACACTAAAATATCATTTGAAAATACTAAAGTCGTATCTCTTACAGCAAGTAACGTAACTCTTAGCTGGCTGAGAGCAATCTCCTGCCAAGTGACGACGTCATCATTGCCGTATCAGCATTTGTTCCTTTTAACCTCAATAATCTGCTTACACAGGTTTCATCTGTGTGTCGTCTCTGCTTGCAAAAGCAGATTGACTGGAGAAAGGAATGCCTAGCCCGAACTTCTCATGGGCAAAGCAGACGTTAGGTACAAGTGTCTATCGGTGTGCGCAATGCAACTTTAGCTAAGGAGTTGCAATCATTTTAAAATTAATAACAAAATAAGCAAATAGAATTTGAATTTCTATAACAACAAAATGAATTAATTTTTCTGAACCTCATAGACATTTAGAAGTATCAAGATATATATGTGAAATATTTTACTTGCAACATTAGCCTATTACAATTCAAGTAAAACATTCATGGGAAATGTCACATTTTCTTGAAAAAACCCAAAGTTTATCCCAAAGTTTATTTAGAAATTAGTTACATAGTGGGTTTTTTTCGTTGCATCTCCTACCTATTAATAAAGTTTTTAAAATTAACCTCAGAGGATGCGCGCGAGAAAATTAAACTTTTGTCAGGGCACATAGAATCATGATTAATATTCTCTTTGACTCTTATGTTGCCTGGCAATCTTACAAATAGCTCCGTTTTCCACTTCTTTGTCTAGTAACTTACTACCAGTAATATCGAATTTTCTTGGGATTGTATAGATATCTGTTTATTTGTTATAATTATGGATATTTTTGTTTTCAGTCATCATAGACCTGGATAGGTTCACTCATTGTTAATGCCATGGATAAAAAAGTTTGTACAGCTGACTCTTTTGAATTCCAATATATCAACGAATTCAGTGGGTTAAGTCTGGTCTAAATGGCTCTCTCCCCTCCCCTGTATTTGGATGTCGTCTGAATTTACTTTGCCCTTGTGACAAGTATAATTTCACTTGCAGGCTGATTAATGGAACCTGGTTACAGTATCCTGCAGTACGAGAGTTTCACAACGCAACTTCAAAAAATCGTTCGTCGTAGCGGACGACTACAGTCAAGTAACAACCGCCTACAATGTGAAAGGAATTTCATGGATTTCTTCGACCGACACCGTATCTCGTCGTTAATCTCGTTTTCATGCGGAACGCTCCAGCGGCTGTCGGAATTCGACTACGAAAGGGACATACTTCCGACAATTACGACCCGAAGGATATTCAACTCTACTTTGCTGGCGAAGGACTCGTGCTGGGATGTTTTTTTTATTCATCGCGAACGTCGTCGTAGCTTAGGATGCAGAGAATAAGTATGAGCGCAAAATAGAACGTTGGACCCGCCCGGAGGCAAATTTTCCCCTTGTTTTTAACCATTGAAAAAGGCCGTTTCTGTGGCTATAGGTGGTGTTTGTCTGGAACTGTGTAATGGACGAAAAGTTGTTCGAAAGCTAGTTAAATGTGAAGTAGTATAACCTCGGTCATGTATCCTATATATATAATGATCATAAAATAACATAATCGAAATATATTTTTGCGTGTACGCACTAGGAATATATATATAAATGATCATATTAACAGAAACGAAATATATTTTTTGCGTGTACGCACTAGGAATCTATATATAATTGATCATAAATAACAGAGTCTAAATATATCTTTGCGTGTACGCAATAGGAATCTCTTATATAAATTATCATAAATAACAGAATCTAAATATATCTTTGCGTGTACGCAGTAGGAATCTATTTAAAGTGCACATATATTAATCATAATTATATGAATCCATATACCAATGTATAAACAAATCAGGTAGCCTATAATCAATCTGTTACCTTTTATCTTCCCAATATCTGCAGTTATATATGAGTTAGTATATTGATTAATGAATCAGAAATCAACGAATCAATCAGCATAAACATTAATAATTTTATCAATTCATATATGATATTTTTTATCAGTTAAAATATGATTTTTATCATGTTAATCTTCATTCTATGCAATTATCAGAGTACATTAGTATTTTCTGTAGCATAAGTATCTTAAAGAGATGAAGTGAAAAAAACTGTATCATTATATATCTGTGATCACTATTATTTACCAATATCATTGTTTTATATTTTATTACTTGAATCAATTCATGTACACCATGAATTTTTATTTACTTATATATATATTTCACATAGTGTCTGATCACACTCCTATAAGTCAGATGCAAGTCAAGTTTGAGTAATATTCAGTAGTTGGTTTTGGTAGCTGACCGAGCTAATGTAAGTGTTTACATAATAAAAATATGGAATGTTAGTCCTATATATATAAAAGTCTAAAACTAAAGAGGTCAACCAGATTGCTTGCAGGAATGTGATCAGACTAGAGACGCTAAAGATGACGTATACAATAAGTATGTAGGCTAAGATAACATGCCGTCACCTGTAGTCATTCAATTGTTTATAAACATTAGTCCAAGCTCCCTGCTTGAGACAACTACCCCGACCTATTATTCAAACGGCCTACGTGATCTGAGCGTTGTCTCATTCGATTGTGTGTTCGTATGAAACTATGTCATCTGATAGTATGTTCATATGTTCGAACTACTGTCTGTTCCTTCATAACTTGTAACAGAGATGGTAGACAGGCAGAACAGAGTTAGCTATCGTCATTAGAAGACCTGTACCTCTTTACCTAAGCTTTATCATGTAGAGGAAGAGGATTAGCCATTATCATTGGCAGAAGCGATCAAGCTATCGTCAGAAGACTTGTACGATCATACCCTGATCTTCATCATGTAAAACTTCAGAAAATTATACTACAATTTTTATACCTTGTGTTTTTCTACAAGAACCTCACCGACCATGAGTTTAATACATCGTCGTAAAGATAATACCGACTTCGTAAGTGATCTACAAAACCCCAGACACTCCATTGAAGATGGAAGTGCAATACCAACCGACTTAGCGTATAGATTATCGCTAGTCTAACATTACCTCATAGGGCGCCTTATCATACAAGGCACAGCCCTAATATATACACTAGAAAACGAACCAGTTTCTGCCACTCATACATATACTACCCATTAAGTGGTAGTGAAACTCCCTAGAACACCAACAACTAATGGTAAAGATCTCAAGCTCAGACAGGTCACATCAATATGTATATATTGTTAGGCTCTAGGTAAGAGATATAAATAACCTTGTCAATAAAATCATCAACCTAAACAGAGAAGTAATGAGAAACACTCACTGCCGTGAGAGAAACACAATGATCAGAGCAACAATAAATCTTTCACTCATAATGAGAATTAAAAAGAAAGTTTGTTTGTTTGTATGGTGTTTTTACATTGCATGGAACCAGTGGTTATTCAGCAATGGGACCAATGGCGTTACGTACGTGACTTCCGAACCACGTCGAGAGTGAACTTCTATCACCAGAAATAAACATCTTTCACACCTCAATGGAATACCTGAGAATCGAACTCATGGCCACCGAGGTGGCAGGCCAAGACCATACCGATCATGCCACTGAGGCATTAATTGAGTAGGAAGTGAAATGTTAAAACCTACTGTACTACTAAAGTCAGAAAAGGCATGTACGTACCTGCAACTGATCAGCTATTAATCTATTTAACCATTGCATAT
>NC_087211.1:74748662-74774146 GCF_015104395.2 Macrobrachium nipponense | reverse complement strand
ATATGCAATGGTTAAATAGATTAATAGCTGATCAGTTGCAGGTACGTACATGCCTTTTCTGACTTTAGTAGTACAGTAGGTTTAACATTTCACTTCCTACTCAATTAATGCCTCAGTGGCATGATCGGTATGGTCTTGGCCTGCCACCTCGGTGGCCATGAGTTCGATTCTCAGGTATTCCATTGAGGTGTGAAAGATGTTTATTTCTGGTGATAGAAGTTCACTCTCGACTTGGTTCGGAAGTCACGTACGTAACGCCATTGGTCCCATTGCTGAATAACCACTGGTTCCATGCAATGTAAAAACACCATACAAACAAACAAACTTTCTTTTTAATTCTCATTATGAGTGAAAGATTTATTGTTGCTCTGATCATTGTGTTTCTCTCACGGCAGTGAGTGTTTCTCATTACTTCTCTGTTTAGGTTGATGATTTATTGACAAGTATTTATATCTCTTACCTAGAGCCTAACAATATATACATATTGATGTGACCTGTCTGAGCTTGAGATCTTTACCATTAGTTGTTGGTGTCTAGGGAGTTTCACTACCACTTAATGGGTAGTATATGTATGAGTGGCAGAACTGGTTCTTTTCTAGTGTATAGTACTAAAACAACAGAACCGTTCTGAGAAATTTTTGCTTATACGTATATTGGACAAGGAATTCACAGTCACAATGGCTTTATTTGTACAAGATTGAGAGGTTTGAGCTGTCCTTTGTATGATGCTTGCTTCACTCTCACATTTTGTATGATTGTCTTGGAGTCAACTTTATTTCTATACCAAGGAATGCCTTTATCATGTTGTTTTATTCAGTACCGTCATTACTTCATTTATCATTCCCTTGTGTTCATTTTCCCATGTTATATTTGGTACGTATGTGTGTTTTACCCTAAATTAAGTTTCCTTACAATAAGTGCATAATTGGGAGCAAGTTCCTTTTCTTATTATTAGTAAGTTTATAGTATATTATTTTGTTAACTCATTCTCAGTTCTTTCAATGTTTCATTTCCCAGTTGGGATGGATGTATGTAGACATTGTGCCACAATGTTGGATATTTATTGTGACAGTTTTGGATATCCTGTTTGATATTTTTAGAAGTGATGTGTATAATAACACATTGCCACATTTCTTGGAGCCTTATGAATTTTGCTTTGAATTTGCATTTTGGTGTGCTTTAGCGAGTGAAGGTCAGTGAGTGTTTTGGGTAGGTTAGGCCGTAAAAAAAAGTTGTGTACAGTACTAAACTTTTTCGTTTTTGACTTGCAATACTATCCTACAATGCCTTAGCTTACTTGTCAAGATCTGTCTAAGCAAATTTAGCTCTCTAGTGTCTTTGCTGGACAAGGATGCTCACTTTATGGGAGTGACATTTTGTGACTGAGGGTGGGTCAATAGTTTCACTTCATCCACTAGAGATGGTGTACTAGAGATTGTGTAAAAGTTGTATGCTAAAGTCTCCTTTAATTGATTCTTTTGGCCTCTTCTGTTTGTAGTATCTCTGTTTTCCTTTCAGCACTGTTTGAGGATTGAATTTTTTTGGACAACACTTCCACTTGTACCATATCTCTTTTAGTTAAGTCCTGATATCATTATCTCGCTGAGAAGAAGAGGAAGAAGGAAGTAGGCTCCACATTCCCATGCGTCTCCCCTGTCTGTTTCGGATGGCTTTCATGCTAGTATGAATAATTCTTGCTGATCCATCAAGCTTGATATCCAGGGCATGTGCCTCCTGACTCTTATTAAGACATTTCTCCCTCTATGTCCTTGTCTGCTTACCCTTCTCTGCTTGGTTCCTTTGAGCTTGTGATTTTGTTGTCCCCTCCTCCACTTCCAAAAGTCTTTCTAATGTGTCTTCAGTTGCCAGTGCTAAGTTGACAGAGAAGTTTACAATTTTTGTTAAAGAGTTAGCATAATAGCTATGCACTAAAGCTGACAGAAATTGAATGAACCGTTAGATATGGGCTCAGTCATTCAGATATTATTACTTTAAGGATAGCCATGCCTGTTAAACTACGTAATTCAAGTGTACATATTTAGGTACAAAATGGCAGAGTCAAGTTTCATGTCTAGTCAGATTAGTGACTGTCTTGGGCTTTGTGAAGAACACCAATAGAAATCGTGTACAGAGATACGTCAATCTTACATGATTCGAGTTGCACGAATTCATACAAGAATTGACAATAGCATGAACTTTTCATTGGAATCTAACTAGTTATCATATATGAGTATTTCATAGACATGTGAACTCAAATGCAACATTTTTGAATCCTGGAGAAACCCTGCAAAGATTTTTGTTCAATTTTTTTATGTAATTCTCTCTCTCTCTCTCTCCTTCTCATCTCTCTCTCTCTCTCTCTCTCGTCTCTCTCTCTCTCTCTCTCTCTCTCTCTCTCTCTCTCTCTCTCTCTCTCTCTCTCTCTCTTACTGAGATGAGAGAATTTTCATGGTCATTGTAGTATGTACCATATTTATTAATATTTGCAAATAATAATAATAATTATAATAATAATAATAATAATAATAATAATAATAATAATAATAATAATAATAATATAATTGTAATTACAAAATTCGTGATAGTATTTTAAAGAAAAAAGGGCAAAGAAGAGAGAACTATGTTGTACATATGTACGTACGCACTCTTATATTTTTACCCACCTTTTATTTCTTTTTTTATGGGTAATGTATTAAGCTAACTTTTAAATGAAATTACAGTAACTTTAATTTTATTTAAAAGGTAGCTTGATATTGAGGGAGCATGATTAGGGTCATTAATAGTGTTCAAACTAGAAGTTAGCAAAAATCTCAAGCACGGGAACCCTCGGACGCCCGGGCACATACGCTGGTGGGGTCGTGGAGACTCGGATGAAGCCATTACACAAGAACATGCACAGAAAAGAACAGAACACGGGCAAAACCGCAACTGACTTAGAAGGAGAGCAAAGTCTACTCTCCAAGGCAGTTAGGAAAAGACTCAGCATCACAGGGTTATGCACGTTCACTGACCAGCTTTCACCTCATACACGCAGGTAATAACCGGTTACCAGCTGCACTTGGAAAGTATCCTATTGTTGAACCGAAAGTTTGTTAGCTATGAAAAATACAAATTGATTTAAAAAATTTTCATTTTTAGAGACCGTGCCAAACTTACACGAAACTTCCCTTTTGCGTGAGGGTGTCTGGAACTTAAACTTGCATAAGTTTTGGGGTATTACGTATATAGTACAAACTTGCTTGTGCTGTTGCTAAGGTCTTATTTTTTGGGCTCTAAGTCATCTTTGGACGGGAGATATGTACTCTGCAAAAAACTCGAAGGAAAGAAATTTTGTCACTGAAACCTATGCAGTTTCTCTCTCTCTCTCTCTCTCTCTCTCTCTCTCTCTCTCTCTCTCTCTCTCTCAGTATAAACCACTTTCTCTTTAATTTAAACCCATGCATGTTGTTATGAAATACCTACAAGGAAATATGAGCTTTCCTTAAATCATCCCTTCTCATGTGTTCAGTAAATCCAAAAGAATTTATGAAAGCGGGACTGAGTTTTCAAATGTGGGTTGTGTAGAATTGATGTCTTCGATAATCATAAATTTCAGGGCAGATCACCTTCGTACATTAAAAATTATGATGCCCCTGAAAGTTTCGTGAAAGGTAGTGAAGTGTTATACTTTTTTCCGGGACATAAAATAAATGGGAAATTTCTCCATTGAGAAGTATGTATTGTTACAAGTTTATTTTATATTTTGAATAAAGTTTATAGGCAGTGTGTGCAAAATATTTAGACTTGTTTTTTATTTTTAAGCATATTGAGTTTCTTATGGTAGAATACTATATATTCATTTAGAGAAACTCACTTGATAGAGCAGAAGCATGATGTTAAGCACAAGCCACTGTGCAAACAAATAATTTTTTTTATTATGGCTGAGTCTTGCAGATTTGGCAACCCAGTGTGCCTTTAACTTGCTAAGATTCAAGGAAGCCAAGACAGCCAAAGAAAAAAAATGGGATTTGATCTGAAAGGAAGCAATAAACTTCTGAAATTTGATGTGCTGTTTCATTGGCATTTACTTGGGGTAATCTGTGGTTAGTATTATTTTCATTTCTTGTATATACTGTTGGTTTGTGGTTGAACTTTTCTTCACCACTGAAAATCAGACTGGCTGCATGAAGGTATATCAGTAAATATAGAACAATTGGATCTTGGAACATACTGTTCTGTATGGTGTACAGAATAGTATGGATGTTTTCATCAACTATGGCTGGTTTGGTTTTTTTTAGATAGTGACTGACATATTTCTGCTTTTCATTTAATTTTTTTTTCTGAAAATACAGAAGGGCACTGATTAATCTTTAAATTAGATGTTAGGTTATTATTTTTTAAATACATACTTGTAAGTTTTCTGGTGATTGATATGCAAATTTGGCTCTTTTTCACTTTTTCATAATAAAGGATAATACGTACTAAATTTCAAAGTAGGTCTTGATGACCACCGAGAATAAAGTGGTTCCCTCAGTTCCAGTTTACTGTATATTTGAAATATCTGTAGCAGAGGGTTTATCAGATTTATTCGTTTGGGTTTATAAAATTAATAATTTTATATAGCTTTTATAAAGAACTGTAAGAACACACATACATCGTATTTAATTTTTTTTAAATTAAAATCTTTTTATAATTTCTGGTAATCATGTGATTCCTTGATTGTATAATAAGGTATTGAGAGGCATTGTGGAGTAGCTGTGTGATTAGCTTTACTAAGCATAGCAGGTTATACTGTACATATATCTTTAGGCATCATTCTCATCAGTGATGTACAGTATCTTGAATAAAAGGTGCTTAACAGGTATTTAGTGCAGCACCTCTATATTTTGGAGTAAGATTAGGTTTGACATAGACAGAGGCATTCGGTCTCTTGTTTTGGAGTTGAATATGGTGCTGCTGTTAGAGCCGCCTTATATCTTGCAGAGGTGGGCTGCCTCACATCAGCAGGAGAGCATCAGTGGCGGAGGCAGCAGTAGCAGTAGTAGCAGCAGAAGTGGAACTGTCTTGACATGCCCTAATTGCCCAAAGACCTTCAGTGGACCAGGACGCCAGCAGTTGTATGAGAGGCATGTCATAGTACATACAGGAGCTCGTCCCTTCAACTGCCCCCATTGTACATACAGGGCTAATCAGCTATCAAATCTCAGGCGCCACATCAAGAGTATTCACCTACCTGGACAGCCACAGTCAAATGATTCTCGAGTTCATCCATTTCTGAATCCATCTGTTCGTCAAGGGCTCATTCCAGCAAGTGGGGAAGTAGGGAACCATGTGGTTACACAGTCTGTGATTTCACCTGGACACACAACCTCCAGTCGAGATGTTGAGATGCAACCTTCCTTCCTTTCTGCAACTGATGCTGCTTCAAGTGACTCCCACCACCATCATTTTGACAGAAGCAGTTACGAAGGAGCTAGTGCTGGTGCTGGCAATAGTCAGAGACAGTAAAAGTCAGGGTTCCCTATAACAGTGTGAGATGTTTTTGCAGGTATAGATTATAGAGGCTGTTGAAACCTCCTTATATTTTAATTTATTTTTCCACTTGTTTGTTAGGTTTCTTCTTTTATTTTGTTTATTGATTTTGATGATGAAACTCCACAAACCCCATTTTATTTTTAATCTGTTGTATATACATTGATAAGAATATTTTAAAAGCTATATAACAGTGAAAATAATCTTCAAGGAACATAGACATTGTAGCAAGAAACATGACATATGATAAGAAGTTGAGATTATTTTTAAAAGCTACCTTACTGAGACCTTAGGAGCTAATGCAAGGTTTATACTTTATGAAAGTACTGTATATGTAACAACAAACAACAAATTTTACTATGAACTGATGTTTACACAAAAAGTCCTCATTGTTATTGTCCATCTGTCTTGAGTTTCTCTTCTCTCTTTTTGCAACCTTAGAGGCTCATTTTCTAAATTTGTTTTTCCAATTAGTGCTATTCATTTATTGGAGATATTTGTCATGTAAATTTTGAGCATTGAAAGGGAAGTCAAGATATCATAGGGATACCAGGCCCCTTTGAAAGTTACCAAATTTTTAAAATTGTTTCTAGATGTTATATTAGTGAGGAGGAAGATCTTGCTGAGAAGGAAATTTTGAATGTTGAGGAGGCTGAGAGTGTAGCTGTGTTGTGTGTTTTCCCGCAGGGATTGGCTGTGCAGGTGCGACTTGGAGACGTGGCCTCGCTGGTGTGCCCTATGTGTGGAAAGGCCTTTAGTGGCCGTAATCGCCGTCAGATCCTGGAGAGACACATCGCTACTCACACTGGGCACAAACCTTTCACCTGTGGTCATTGCCCTTTCCGCTCCTCTCGTCAGGACACACTCAAGACCCACATTGCCAGGATGCATAGGGAGCATATTACTGTTGCTGCCTTTTCTGGAGGAGGAGGGACTGGAGCAGGAGATGCTTCATTATCTCAAGCTCACAGGGAATCAAATTCCGTGTTGCGAATTAGTGGGATTAGAACCATGAGGGAGATGGTCACGTTTGATCATAGTCAACTGTTGCAAAACACTTCTCTTCAACAGAGAGAAACTTCAGCATTATCATCATCGCTTGAAAATCAGTCTGTCACTGCTGATCCTTCCCAAGATAGCCCAACCCTATAGAAATGGCCATTAAACGCTAAACTAAGTTGATTAAGTTGATAGTAATGTAAAGCAACACTTTTTGGATGGGTTGGGTTTTAGTTAGTCACGTTATTTATTTTTCTGTCAAAGTGTTGTAGACAGTTATCAATCGTGAGCGAGAATTGTGCATATGATGTGTGTGGTGTATTCCAAAAAGAACATTTAAGAATTTAGTTGCTGAATGTTTTATTGTGCAAGATGTAGGATGGAGTATTTTCATGTTTTTCGTGGGACAATTGTGATATAAGAACTCCTCTTGGGTGTGTTTGCAGGGTGTTGTAATTGGTGCCGAAGCTGCGTCGCTATCTGTAGGAAGTGGAGGAGATGGGATTGTAGGAGGAGTAGGAGGAAGGGATGCCGATGTCCTGAAGACCATAAGCACCCCTGCAGTGTGTCCGTTGTGCCAGAGGACATTCTGTGGTAGGAACCGCAAGCAGCATCTGGAGAACCATATTCTAACCCATACTGGGGTGAAACCTTTTGCTTGTTACTATTGCCATTATAGATCTAGTCGAAAGGACACCCTACATGCTCACCTGCGAAAGTGGCATCCAGATCAGAGTCATCAATAGTTCTCCTCACTCAGCTCAATAGGGTGCCCAGTGTTGAGTCATTTAGGTTTCTTTCATTGTTGACTATACTTGTGAAAAGGATTGCAATTGTTTTTGTCCGTATCTTCAATGTATTACCAATTGTGTAAAAAGGATTTCATTTTCATTTTGAATGGATTTGTGATGCATTTTTTTATATTAGCAAAGAACACAGAAAGCCAAAGAGTATGAGTTTGTACTTAAAGGTAGTGAGAAGTTATAAAGTTATTGGTCATGATGCTATAAATATCTGTGAATATATAAGTTAAGAAAAAGTCAAATGCATTTATATTGGTGATATAAAAATAAGTACTTATGTAAATGAGTGGTTAGGTGTTTTTCATTGACAATAAATTATCCACCATTTGAACTACCAAAGTTTTTTTTTCACTCCTTAATGAGAGAACCAAGAAAGATTTTGTGCGGTCTCCTGTTTTATCAAATTTAAGTGGTGGAGCATTACATTAACAACGTAAGTCAGGGTCATGAGCTCTGCAGTTTAAAGTAGGTGCATGAAAACAGTGCAGTATAGCCTGTTGCTGTAAATATTCTGTTCATTAGATATGTAGTTTTCAGTCATATGACCTGCTAGCTATATATGTTTGATTACTTCATTTATAAATATGCAATCAAACATCTCTGTGCTGCAGTTGGAAGATTGTTATTTAGCAAGTTTTCATGATTTTTACAGATGTCAAACTATGGAATAACATAGAATTGTGAGCTGTACATTTTGTATACAAGTGACTGTGTTATAAGAACTGATAAAAGAGGGAAAGAGTCACTATATGCCAAATTAGATTTTGTTTTTCAACTATGTTCCCTTATTAATAACCTCATAAAAGTGCTAGGTGATTTTTGTTGCAGTGTTAGCCAACATTATTTGACTGTCTGTGCCAGTTTTGTCTTTCCAGATACATACTATAGTGCTGACAGTCAACATTATGAAATGTCAATTTTTTTTTTTTTTTTTTTTTTTTAAGTACACTTTCATAATCAGAACTATATCTATAGGGGGAATTTGGCTTGAAAGGGAAAATATTGGCAGTGTACTAGTTTGTCTTTCATGATAAATCTGACTTCAACATCCAAAGAAATTAATCATAACCACCCTACCAATAGATTTTCAGGAGTATAGAAAATTTTAAAGAGTATGCATAATTGGGATCGTACTCAACATCAGTTAAGGGCCACAGTTGAATAGCCAAAGTCTTGAAATTCAGGGTGCCAATAGAAAATGAAGCCGAGTTCAGATGCCCTGTAATTCCCCATAGACTAAATATACTATTCCTCTGAAAATTGGGACATCAGGTATTTCTTTCATAAAATTTCTTTTACTGTAATCACAGACCTTCATACTTTTACTGATTTGGTAATACAGTTAGTACAGACAAATTGAGTGGTTTTTAATGGTTCAAAATGTGGTTAGATAACAATTTAGACTTCCCCACTTCAAAGAAGCTTTTATCTCATGCTAGAAACGGTCACTTGCTGAGCATTTAAAAAAAATTTAATATTTCATGTTTACAGACATTCAGGAGCTGAGATTATGCAACTTAGATTGTAGGACTCGTTTGTCAGTGGCATGGGCTTCTGCTATCAAAGTCCACTGATGTAGTGGTGTTTCATAAGGAGGTGCAGCTTCTTACAATACAAGAGTCAGGGCCCATGATATTCATCTATTCATCACAAAGGAGTTGCTAGGGATATGGAAGTCAGGTACTTTAGGTAGGAAAAGTGACCCAATATTGCAGAGGGATACTCTTCCATATTGTGGATTTCCTTTAATTTTCTATAAAAAAAAAAAAAAACTTCATAACTGTAATAAGAGGTGGGCATCTCTTGTCCTTTGTCATGAAAAGTAGGTGGGAGCATGAAAACGATGGTAGGACATGATGACTTCCTTCCTCTCAGTTATTGGAAGCTTTCCAATTTGTTGCTCACATCTGCCATGTCATGAAGCAAAACTTCAAACTTGGTGCTGGTCTTTTTTTCTTTCGCTATGAATTAAAGCCTTCATTTAAGTGCTATGTAATACCACTCCTCTACCTAGAGCATTGTATGGCCAGAGCAATGGCTTTTCCCTTGCCTTTATTGCTGATGAGTTACCTTTAGAGAGCACTTACCTAAAAAGCTGTATGCTTCAGAGTTGAAATAACCATCATGTTTCCAACATGGGAGTTTTGTTGATCTGCTAAATCTTCCTGTGAATCTGGCAAAGGAACTTCCAATATTGGCCAGGCTCATAGGTTAGCCTCAGTAAGTGCCATCGATTTGGAAAGAATCGGGCGGGAAAGAGGTGCCAATACTTCTGTAGCCCGTAAATTTACTAATGGCAGCTTTTACACTGGCTAAAATCAAGATTTGGCAGCTCATACAAGCTTAGTAGTGATCTTGACTTAAAGAGGGAATGTAGTGCCTCTCTGTCTCGTGTGATGTCATGTCTTTTTATAAACATAATTTTATAAATTTGCCCATAAATATGCCAAAGGGCTGCTGTTGGTTTTAGTTCTTGTCTTTTACGATAGCATGTCGGTTGTAAATGTAATTTTGCAAAGATAAGTGCAAAGAAATATTAAAAAAAACATGTACAAATAAAAAAGTTACTGAATCTTTTTTCTTGGTAAATTTACATATGTAAATATTCAACAAATATATTAAAGAGTTACTGATTTTATTTCTTATCTGTTTTGATATTGTGTGATCTGTAATTATAATTTTACAAAGTAAAATAAAATTGCTTATGTATTAGAAAAAACAGATAAGTTGGTGAAATTTACGATTTTCATGTAAAACAGGCCCCACAAGGGTGTAAATAGTAATTTTGTACATGGAACTTACCCAGCAGATATATACTTAGCTATAGACTCCGTCGTCCCCGACAGAAATTCGAATTTCGCGGCACACGCTGCAGGTAGGTCAGGTGATCTACCGCCCCTGCCGCTGGGTGGCAGGAATAGGACGATTACCGTTCTAGAACCAGATTTTCTCTGTCGCGGTAGTGTCAACATACGTTGTTGCTACCTCCTGACTTGATTTTCGTTTTTTCATCGCCATCGACCTTCTGGGCTGTCTTTGCAGGGAAGTACTGGGTCTTTGGTTTGGCATACGCTTTTATTAACTTTTTAATGAATTTGGCTTCGAAATTTCGAAGAAAATATTACGTGAAACTACCGAATTTTCGGTAGACACTTATATTTTGCAATAAGGGAAATATTGATATTTTTTTTTTTCACTAATACGTGTATAAGTGTTAGAACTTGATGAAGGAAATATAAGATCTAACTTCCTACTTTAGGAAGTCAGAAAGCATATAACTAGATACGCTTCCTTTAGAAGCTTTAAGAGCTCTCGTACTAACGAGCAGTTAGAGTATTGACAATTCTAGTAGTTGTTGCATCCTCATCACCTTCTTACTCCACAGAATCTACAAATTCATATGTGCAAATTTGAAGATAAATGGATGGAGCTCAAAAGGCGAGCTCTAAAAAGGTAAGAAGTGAATATAGTGTTCCCAGTGCAGTGGAGGGTGCGTCTGATCGGCTCCGTAGCGCTTCCAGGCCTAGACCTCTTCCAACTCCCAGACCCCAGTGGAGGAGGAAAGTCGACAGCCGCAGGAAGGTTAGGGAGAACCCCCACCGGTCAGGCGTCCCCTCGGCAGGTTCTGTAGAACGTCCCAGACTGCCAAGGATAGCCATTTGATAAGGCATCCTTAAAAAAGTGCGTCTCTTCATCTTACATCCGAAACGACGAAGAATGTATGTTTGGAGTGATCTAGCGCGTTCTCTGAAAACTAAGAGAACACTGAGCAAGAGCCAGCCGCTCAGTGTTGCCACTAGATCCGCATATGAATTCCGTCTGTTTCCGACTGGTGGTAACGAAAACGGCCTTTAAACGGTAGTTGTGTAAACTTGACTTTCATTTCATGGATAACTAAAGATGTAATTTTCATCATTAACATTCATCACTCTAACGAAGAGATTTTATATATTTTTATATATTTTTTTAAACAAAATACATAAAAAAATACATATATATATATATATATATATATATATATATATATATATATATAATATATATATATATATATATACAAACAACAGTATATGAACGAGATAAAAAATGTTGACATAACAAAATAGATACAGCACATAACACATCTTAAGTATAGCCTATCAGGCTACCAGATTCTAAACAATAATAAATATTTGGAGCATTATAATGTAAGGTCAACATATAATAATAAATTAGTGATTGAAATAACAGAATAGATATACTGTAACAAAAATAAAATTTTCTTTGGCAAAAGGTATTATTTCAAATGTCTCCCAATTATTACTTACTAAAAAATGCTAATATTAACGGCAAAAACTTTTCAAATACTGATTACTGATCCTAAAGTATGTCTTCCTGTTCTTCCTCAACATTCTCATGTTGTTCTGGGCTTCTTTGTTACTACCTTAATCATCTTCTCAGTAGGTTTGATTTGCACACAGCCACCCTCTCTCTTACGGTTTCTGACACAATTGCTAAAGCTTCTTGGTTGAGGTTTTTATCAAATTCATCTTCGAAAATATTCTTTCGGCATCTGCATTTGACGTGGGTAAGGAAACAATATTCAGAGTAAACGTAGGCAAAAGTTTGAATTCTGGTTGACCATTTTCATTCTTTACATTTGCAAGATAAAAGGAAAAATGCCTCCGCATTATTTGATGCTTTTGTATCCTCTGGGATGTCTACATTAGGTATATATCTCCATTCATAATCCAATTTCTGAACATCACCTGAATATATTAGTGGGACCTCCATGACAAACTTGGACAGTGTTAGCATACTTAGTAGGGCGTCATTTCTTATACAATTTGCGACAGATAGTGTACTGCATAACTGCAGCCATTTCGAGTTTAAAGAAAATCTCTCCTTTATTTGAACACAAGCTGTTACCATGAACTGTCGACACCTGCTTTCAATATCAGCAATCATTGTCTCATTTGCAGCTATATTCGGTTCTTAGACTGATTTGTGAATATTAGCACCTAAGAACACTTGATTCAAGGGGAATAAATAAAGTTTGTTTCATCACTAGGGTCAATAACATTGAGCTGACTATCAGTAACTTTACTAGGCATATAATAAAACCTTAAAATATCTGAGTACAAAATCCTAGCTTATTGAAATTGTTAAAATATGGCAATATAAAATCTAAAAATTGAAAATATATAAGCAAATATGAGTCTTGCAAGGCATTATATATTGATTGTGAAGATGTCAATCTGTCTTCTAAATGCTTATTTGAGAAATACAAGGTGAGCGGTCGCCATTGCTCCAGTACACATTTTCTTGGAAGTGTCTTTGCTGCGTTTGAGGCACAAAGGTGAATTGAGTGACAGGCGCATTTAAAAATTGTGATACCTGGTGCTCCTTTCTTCAATCTACTAATTAATGAATTATGTTGGCCCATAATGTTACTGGCGCCATGTGTCGCAAATCCAATCAAATTTTGTATTGGGATTTCATGTCCTGAAAGCAAGTTCATAATCAAATAAAAGAGATGTCGTCCTGTCGATCCCTCATCTTATGGGACGACCCCTCCTCTTATGGCTAGACTGTATGAATGGGGCATTAGAGCTTAAACAAAGGTTAGCTAATTCTATACATATAATATCTATATTTATTGTTAAAATTTTAAGGAAATTATTTCGGACAATTCATTACAGAAATACATGATCTCTATGATATTCAAATTAATCCATAGTTTTTAACAAAGGCAGGTTATGGAAGACCCTGCTAATTCAAATTGGGTTTAACTTGATACAGAAATGCAAGTTTTAAAGGGCTATGCGCTTTCAGCATCAAAGTTATTAGATAACATTAAGATTCATTAGTACTCAGACAATTAGCTGCAGCAAATACAATTGTAACAAATGGTAATGGTACGTTATTGGAGGTACCACCACACATAATGTGGGATAAGTCAAGGCAAATACGGTATAGACTCGCGTGTAACAAGAGAGGTCTTAAACGGATAATTTTTCCGACCAGAGTCTGGTTCCGACAACCAACACAAGTATCAGCCAAAACTTCTAAATTAGATACCATTTTCATACTTTATTTTGTTATTTTTAGTTGTAAATACAATTCAGTTCAACAGATATTGAAACATACATTTTATATCATAAAAATAAAAAGATATAAAAACAAAAAATATATTTGTTTAGCCTTGATAACTATGCGGAAATTTTTTCCGTTCCAGACAGAGTAAGACGGAAATCGGAAAATGAAATGATGGTGCTCGCACCGTGGATTTATTTTTCCGTCATAACCTCAGGAATTCCGCATTTTGGCAACGCTGCAGCCGCTGCCATGAACGCGTTCCAGCAAGCTAGCGTGAGGTACGTTCCTATAGCCAGCAGCGAGGCGCGTTCCAGCTAACAGACTAGCGCGAGCCGCGTTCCTACAACCAAACGCGAGCCGCGTTCTAGAAAATTTTTCTTGGCGCAAGGCGCCTTCAAAGAGACGAAGCGCCAGCCTGGCGCAAATTGCGCCAGAAAAACAGACGGCTAGAGCAAGGAGCCTTACAGTAGAGTGGCAATCAGAACGATCCTTCCATTGAACGTTTCCGGGCAAGAGGCTCTTTCTAAAAGGGGTCTAGTAGGCGCTCGGAACTGTCAGGGCGCACGGGACCTTCCACGCAAGCGGAACGTTCCAGGAGCGAGTCTCCTTTCTAGCGCGCGGAACATTCCAGGCGCGCGGAACATTCCAGGCGCTAGGTGCAAGGATCCAGGCGCCAGAATATCCTTTCTCTATCTGCCTCGGCAGGGAAAGAAGGTAGTAGAGTATCTGCTGTATGAGAATACGATACGGCAAATCATAAGCACATACCGTAGTTACTTCTTTGCTGAGCAACTCAATACCAGTATCCTTCCAGGAATTTCCTAGGAAGGACTACGCTTAAAGGGATTGTTAAGACAACACCTACTTAGCTTCTAGATATATCGAAGTCTTGTTTCGCTTAGATATGCATTATAAGAACTTCCTGAAGTTCGATAATAATGTTATAAGATTCCTTTATTAAATGGAGTAGCTGGCAACTCTGGAAGAGTAAGGCCAGTCGGCTAACGAGACTGCTATCGCTTAGGCACCAACGCAGTACAAACAACAAGAAGCAGTATCATGTAGGTGTCGGTCATGAGTGGGCGGTAACATATGTCTCTCCTGCGGGATGGAATGAATAACCGTGTCTCTCCCCTACAATCGTGGTTTTAGCCTCGGATGAGGGGATAGTTAAGCAAACATAAATAAAATATTGTCTGCCTTTTGCTAAGAAGCTTTCAATAAGAAAGATATTACATTTCAATGCTGTTTACCGTAGGTAACATTTTTAAAGGATTCTAACGCAGCGAAACTCTATATTGTATAATGCTCTCATGCTTACGAAAGCATGGCTTATTAGAGTACATGCTTAGTGAGAAGATGAATGTAGTAGAGAATTCACTTTAAGACTACGGTATGGTCAAGTCTTATGCACATACCGAGGTTAACTACAGAATTCCTAGTATCCTTACAAAGGTTTTTCCCTAGATTAATGCTGTTTACCACAATGTGACAGTATTATAAAGGATTCTAATACGGCAGCGCGCGATATATATAATTCTCTCATCCTTTCGAGAAACGCACACAACCTTTTTAAATTCGGATATTGCTCAAGAGAAGTTGGGTGAGTCGGATGGGAAACATTCTCTTAGTGGCAGAAGTTGTTTCCCTGAATGGACTATACTACGTATATAAAAGTTTTTTCCCACTAAGAACGGAATTAACATGTGAAGGATTGTCGGGTACCATAAAGGCATAGATGTTATGGCACATAACCTAAAAAGAACTAGAAGGAAGCGCCAGCCTGGCGCAAATTGTGCCAGAAGCACCATCCAAGATATTTTCTCGTATAGCGAGTTATTAACCTAAGAGTCCAGTAGCCTCTCGGACAGCAGGCTCGGTAACGGCAAGATTCGTTCCTGATTTCGTTACCCATTTAATCGAAAAGGGTCGCTTACAAGGAATGATGAAATAATTTATTTTAATCAGGCCAATTCCACGACTCTCTCATATCGCAAAGAGCATCGAGAATCTCTTTTTTCGCCCCGGTTCGCGTTAACAAAAGAGAACCTATTTGGGAACAGACACGGAACGTAACGATCCTTAAGAGGTTCGATGCAAGATTTTGCATGTCCGTGAGAACCTTCTCGATCGAAGATAATAACTGTTAACATATGTCTAACATTTATTGAAAAGAGTTGTGAGAACCTGCGGAAAGTCTTCTTCATAGATCTCTTTGTAAGGTAGAAGACGAACAGGCTTCCTTTAGACTGCTTCTTTTTTTCCTCGAACCAAGAGAGAGGTAGCAATATAAGACATCTTTAAATTTAAAGAAGGGGAATAAACTTTAGCCTTTTTTCCCCTAGTTATAAATTCTTAACAGATATTAAGATAATTGGGCGTCAAAGGAAGAGAGGATGTATGCCTCATTTTGGCCTTAGAGAGGTTGGATTCACAGAAGTCACGTTCTTCTCACAGCATGTTTCGTAAGGCTTTTCCAAGAGTATCTGGATATTCTATCAGAATCTATTATAAATAGACCTATAAAACCTCTCCACTCTGAGTCTGTCCGCGTGCAGACTGACCAGAAGTGGACATGAATGAGAGGTTTTTTCAAGGTAAATGACAATAGTCATGGCTAAGACATAGAATTGCTGCAGATCGTGCTAGATGGAATGAGGAAACTGTCCTCTTCCGATACCTCTGTGAACCACATAGCGAGGTTTTTTCTTCACTTTCAGAGGGAAGAATCACCTATGTATCTATCTGCTATCAAAGAACGCAGTAAAAGGCCATACTCTGTCTCTACAAAGGGAATTAGAGATAACAGAGGATTAAGATCTTCGGGATCTTATACGATACCGCAATACGACAAGAGTAGGATATCATGTACTTCGAATGGGATTTTTTTTTTGTGGCCACAGATTCCGTGTTCCGACAAAATGGAACTGCTCCTCATCTAACTTCTTTGAGGAAGTTTATGAAGGAATTCTTTGTTTCTCTTAACCCTAAACGACCAAGAAGACAAGTGAATTTTTTGTGCATTGGAATCTCGCATCAGATTCAATGGAGACTCGGCAATGGGTTCTTGCCAGCATAGTATGTCTGGCAAAAGAAATAAATCCCTCTATTCCTGACGCAACGCTTTCAGAGAGAAGTTTAGTTGCCCAGGCAGGGTACTTACATTTTCATCTACAGAAGAAGAGATGGTTTAAACGTTTGCCTACAGAGTCTTCGGGGTGCGATGAGGGCTCATGCTTCCCAGAAGGTATTCAGAAGGATACAATAAGAGCTAGAAATCAGGGTTCCGCCCAATTTTAGCTCAGTCTCTCCTTCGACTTCCAGACTCCTTCCCTTCTTCGGGCAAGGATAGGGAAGATTCTGCAACGAGGAACCTCATCAACATGTAAGAAGAGATCTCGTTAGCAAAAAGAAGTGTTCACAAGGATCCTCCTCGGAGGAAGACTCTTCTCTCTCGTGTTGTTAGATATCCTGTCGTCTACTGGTGTAGCTGACTAAAATCACCTCCCCTTGCCAGGGGCCAAAAGCTCAAAGGGGAAGAATTTCTTCCACCCTTCTCCAGTCTCCTGATAAACTATGTGGTTGTTCAGGACTCTCGGACAATGTAGCGCCAGCCAAGCGCCAAATGCCAATACAGAGGCGAAAAACGCCAGAGGCGGACAGTTCCAAGGAACTCTGTCATGGTCGGATACTGAGAAGGAGCGGGCCTCCAACCTGGCGCAAATGCGCCAGAGGCGAACAAATCGGACAGATATAAGAGTGTCCGATGTGGACATCGTCAGACAGCCTAGAGACTCTTCCAAGCTCGAAGCTCCAGCAAGTGTGGAGGAGCCAAGCCAGGCGCGAGGCGCCAGCCAGGCTCTAGGAGCCAGCCAGGCTCTAGGAGCCAGCCAGGCTCTAGGAGCCAACCAGGCTCTAGGAGCCAGCCCGGCTCTAGGAGCCAGCCAGGCTCTAGGAGCCAGCCAGGCTCTAGGAGCCAGCCAGGCTCTAGGAGCCAACCAGGCTCTAGGAGCCAGCCAGGCTCTAGGAGCCAGCCAGGCTCTAGGAGCCAGCCAGGCTCTAGGAGCCAGCCAGGCTCTAGGAGCCAGGCAGGCTCTAGGAGCCAGCCAGGCTCTAGGAGCCAGCCAGGCTCTAGGAGCCAGCCAGGCTCTAGAAGCCAGCCAGGCGCCATCCAGGTGCCAGGCTCCTTCAAGGCTAGGCTCCAGTCAGGATTGAGGATCCATCCAGATGCAAGGCTCCTTCCAGTAAAGAGAAACCTAAAGCTCTGTCATGTAAGAGGGCTAGTCCCCATTGATATGATACAGGTAAGGCTCTGCCATGTAAGTGGGTCAGCCCCATTGGCACGATCCGAGAAGGCTCTGTCGTGTAAGCGGGCTAGCCCCCATTGACATGATCCAGAAGGGTTTGTCAGTCATAGGTCCCTACCCTCGCTGAAACTCTTGAGGCATGCAGACTCATAGACAGTAATCATGAAGTCTTCTGCCAGGCTCCAGGTGCCTTCCAGGCGCAAGGCACCAGCCAGACGCAAGGCTCCAGCCAGGCGCGAGGCGCTAGCCAGGAAGGAGCCAATCAGGCACCAGCCAGGCGCGAGGCGCCAGCCAGGCGCAAGGCGCCATCTAGGCGCGAGGCTCCAGCCAGGGCTCTAGGCGCCATTCAGGCGCAAGGCTCCAGCCAGGCGCGAGGCGCTAGACAGGCGCTAGGCTCCTGCCAAGCGCTAGCCAGGCTCCAGGCTTCACCCAGAAGAGATCTATATCAAAGAACGCCCTGGCCTTCTTTGAGACATTGTGATCTCCTAAGCACTTGATAAGTGCATTGATGATTCCTTCAAACAGCTGAGAATTAAAAGCGCATGAAGTGCGAGCTTTTCCGAATTCTTGTTCTTTCCTAACAATATGTCATAAGGACATATTAGCTGTCACATACGGGAGATGCAACTCTGTGTTGACTTCCCATTATCCGAAGGATGTCAAGATAACCTTCGAGGGATCCTTCTCTCTTGGTTGATACGTGTCTGCGGATACATTGCTGGGATAGGGAGCAGATACTGATCCTTAACTAGTGAGTTAAATTTTATTTAACGTCGTGTTTTTTCTTTGGGTTGTTTGAAAGGAGTTTGTAGATAACTCTTTTCAACTTAAGCACTAACCCTCGTGTTAGGATCAGGTGATCGGGATCGGTGTTGTGCTCCTTAATTATGCCACTAGGCATAGGCATATTGTCATGTAAGAGGCTCTGTCGAGTAAATGGATAAGACCCCATCGACAGACCCACAAGAAACTCTTAGCCAATAGGTCAACATCCTCGCTGAGGCTCTTGAAGGGCGAAGCAGATTCCTAGGCATTAGCCATGGAGGCTTCCGCCTGATCAAGTAGGAACCAAGGTTTTATTTATTTATTACCTACAACGTATGTTGTTTACCTGTCTATTCAGTAAATAGTTGTCTCTTTCCCACCACCAAGGGTGTCAATCAGCTAAGTATATATCTGCTGGGTAAGTTCCATGTACAAAAAATGATATTGTTAAGATACAATAAAGTTTTGTACATACTTACCTGGCAGATATATACGATTGATGGCCCACCCAACCTCCCCTCAGGAGACAGGTGGAAGAGAAAATCTGGTTCTAGAACGGTAATCGTTCCTATTCTGCCACCCAGCGGCAGGGGCGGTAGATCACCTGACCTACCTGCAGCGTGTGCCGCGAAATTCGAATTTCTGTCGGGGACGACGGAGTCTATAGCTAAGTATATATCTGCCAGGTAAGTATGTACAAAACTTTATTGTATCTTAACAATATCATTTTTCAACTTCTCGTGGAAGGTATGGAAAATTTCTCTCTCTCTCTCTCTCTCTCTCTCTCTCTCTCTCTCTCTCTCTCTCTCTCCACCATGTGCATTTGCATATAGGCAGTCCCTGGTTATCGGTGGGGTTCCGTTCCCAGGGGTGTGCTGATAAGCAAAAACCGCCTTTAACCGAAACTCAGCAATTCATGGCGCTTATGGGGCCAATAACTGGTTATTGGCAGCACCGATAACCGAAACTTGGCCCCTTATAGCTCCATAAATCGCCGATTTTATGGGGCTAGACAAGCGACATAAAACCGGATTGCCGATAACCGAGTCCGCTGATAACCAGGGACTTCCCTTATTTTCCTCTTTCCATTGATGTGTTTTTTTGTAAATTAGCTGACCTCAAAGTTTACCAGTCCTGAGGAGCTGCATATTTATTCTTTTACCTGTCCGCTAAGGGTTAAGAGGTACTTTTTACAAAAATAGTTTGAATTCAGAAACACTCGAGGCCTTACTACAATTCTGGGGAACCTTTGGAGAAAAAGGCATGAATTTTATCTTAAAGTTCATTTTCTTTCAAGAATCTCACATTGACCACACAGTGTAAGTATTGAAATATTTACATCCTCTAGACTTGTTTGTTATACTGGAAGTATGCTGTCAGTGATGTCACCCATTACTTGAGTTTTCCTATGGACCTTGTTTCAAGGAGGGCAGTTAGTATTACAGGACCTTTCGCAATTCCTACCTTTGGAAATGTGATTGGGGAGGGTGAGAAGGCCACCCTTTCTTGTCTGGTGAGCGAACATTATTATTTTCCTGGTGTTCATGGCTCTTCATCATGATTACACTCCTTATAAAAGGGTCAGACTGTGATTTCATGGTCATTGCACGTATAGTTAGAGCTTAATCTTGAGGTGCATTTTTGAAGCAGTATTACTTGTAATACTCAGCTTAATGTTTTATCTGGACATGATAGACAGTATTCATCATCGCCATTGCCTCCAACACTGTGAGAAGCATAAGGTTTTTGTGAAGATTTGCCACTTATGTCTCTTGTATTTTCACTTTCACAAATCTCCATTCATCTCTGACCTCCTGTCTCGTAGTTCTCATCCAAACAGGTCTGGGTCTTCCAACTCTCTGGAAGACCACAAGATCCCAGCTGACACTGTCATATGATTCTTCCAGTGCTGGCGCAAAGGAAATGTCTAAGCCATCTTCATCTCCCTTACATCTTTATATTATTTACATACATCATTCGCCACATTTTATTTAAAGAATATCAATAATAAATATGTACGTATTGTACAGTATTCACATTTTTGTAAAGATTAGTAACTATGTGTTGTGATCATCCAGCTGCCATCATCATTACTCAGAACTAAACATCATATGTAGGTAAATGCTAACTATTTAGATAGTTTATATATCCAGCCTCGAACTGACAACAAATGTCAAGTTCTGGGAACAAACACAAGAAGAAGCTTTGTTAGAATCTTTGTTATTTTCAAATCAGTGGCCTGGTTAAATTGCCAAATAACTAAGTAATTGTCATCAACATTAACCTTGAGAATACTGGCTACAGCTAACCCTGGTGTTACATTCATGTTGAGTGATCTTAGCTTGTGATATTTTTATACAGGAAGTAGTAAGGAATACCAAAGCTTTTAACAAAGTGAATTAAAACATGTGCACTTAAGAAACACTTCAAGTTGTTTTCACAGCCTCAGACTTAATCCTTTCTAGCACCAAGTACTTATTGTATTCTTTGCACCTGGCTCGCTCAGTGTCTTCCTTGGCTTCATCAAGTACAAGTGTAGCCACTTGTTTGTAGCAGGATTATTGATTCTGGATTGTATGAGCACCCTGAGATGGTTTTAGGAATTCAGATAATTGTTCTCAGTAAATCCTTTTCTTTCCTTTTGAGTTTGACCTTACTTTTTTATATGGACCATTTATTTTGTTGCAGCTTTTTTTTGTTATACATTTTGTTGTTGTTATGGAAGGACTGGATTTTTCATGAAGAATAATGTTATAATGTATACTGTATATTTCTGTAAGAAAAACTCATGCTTGCCTTGTCATGAGCTATCTTTTGTTTTTTAATTATATTATGAACCGGGTTTGTAAGTTGAGTGAGGATTTATAAACATAGACATTAGTTTTAATATCTACAAAATATTGAATTTGATTTTTTATCAGTCAAATAGTCATTGCCAAATTGTTGATAGCGTTTAGAAAATATGCTCCTGTCTAATGTGCATAGCTAATTTAAACGGGTTGAATTCTTAAGGAAAGACAATTGTTCACATTAAATAAAAGGAATGTTAGCTTTGAAAAGTTAAAGTTGATTCACAGATACAAACCATACTAAAGCCGGAGACCATTGTAAGACATGGTTTTATTCTTTCATGAATATCAGTTGCTGCAGTAAACCTCCTAAATTGCAAAAGCACCCTTCAGTTGCTTCTCACTTTTGGAATGAACTAGGGACTGACCCAGATGTGTCATCAGCAGGTCCAGGTGGTGGCACCCGTGTCCGATTGTGGGGTTGGAGGGGTTGGAGGAGAAGGTGGAGATGTAGGGAGAGGCTCTGGTGATGTTGGAACCCCTCTGCTGACAACAGGAGCATCAGGTTCTGGGGTTGGTGTAGCTTGCGGCCAGATCTTTCCTTGTAATATTTGTGGAAAGCCCTTCAATCGAGCCTATAACCTGAAGAACCACCTTCTTGTACACACGGGAGAGAAGCCCTACACGTGCATGTTTTGTCCCTACCGAGCAGCTCTCAAGGGGAATGTCACCAAGCACATGCAGGCGCGTCACTTGGATCTCCTCCCCCAGCCATACTCTGCTCTTTAAAGGTGTAGTTCTCGTGAGTGTTTTGGTTCATTGTGCCTGTGTTTCTTTTGTGTCATGAGGTGCTGGAAATTTTCTTTAGGGTCCCTATCTAGAAAATTATGATCATGATGTTGCTAAGGAAATGAAAAGAGTGAACCAGAAATGTGGTTTTATTTTGATTTTAAGTAATGAATTTTGTGTATGATGTAAGGAACTGAAGTGACTTCATGTTGTTGATTTAATGATGATTAATGATGCTGATGATATTGATGGAGAAGTTGTCAAGTCTATACTGAAGTTGACTTGTCTCTTCTGCAGGCTGAAGGAAGAGGTGGAGTGCCAGCGAATCCTTCTCTTCCCCACATACTGAGCCATCGCTTACAGACCCAAGTGTCTCCATCTTCTGGATGTGGGGTGGTGCCTTCTCATCTTTCCTCTCAAAATCCCCAGGACTTGCCTCTTACTGGAAATCAAACTTGTCCTCTTTGTCATCGTTTCTTTGCACGGCCTGTGGATTTAGGCAGACATCTCCGTACCCACACAGGGGAGAAACCCTTCTTGTGCCCTTACTGCACCTTCCGCAGTGCTCAAAGTGGCAATGTGTATCGGCACATTAAAATGAAACACCCAGAGTATGCTGTGACTACCACCACTTCCTGAGGAAAGTTATTGTGTAAAGTTTTGTCATTCCTGCTCATATTTTTTCATGTAAGGTTGGATTCTGAGGGTACAAAAGATTTGGTTAAGCACTTCAAAGATTGGAAGGAGAAAATATTATTCCATCACAGATTCTGATGCTGTATTAGATTTCTATCTTAATTTTTTGTGTTTTGATTTAACTGTAAAGAAATCTGACTGCTTATGTTGTGTTAGTTTTCTTACTATACAGTATTTATTTTTCTCTATTGTAGGTGAGCCATGGTAGTGATGGTGATGGTGGTAGTGATGTTATTGGCTCTCAGGGAGGGGGTGGGGCATCCGCCTCATTTGATTGGCACCAGCTGTACCAACCTTTGGCCCAGCAGGAGCAACATCAAGAGCAACAGCAAAACAAGGTTGATTCTCACAATGAATTTCAGCAGCTTTTTGAAAATAAACGACATTACACCTGTCAGTTTTGTGGAAAGTGGTTTGCCACACCCTCAAAAGTAGTCCGTCATGAAAGAACGCATACGGGAGAACGTCCTTACCTTTGCTCCCATTGTCCACACTCCTTTAACCAAAGAGAGATATTGAAGAGACATCTTCGTTCTGTTCACAAAGTGGCACCTGACTCTTTGCAGGAGACAGTGTCATCTTTTGATCTCAGGTTATAGTAAAACCATGTCTTTCTGCCTCATACCACCTTTTGGAATTTATGCAGTTTTCTTTGCAAGTTGTTTAAGATTACATTTATACATGAAATTTGTACTAAAGGAAGATTATAAAGATTTGAGGCTAATTGTCTTTATACAGTAAATAAGTAATTTTTGTATTGAAAGCTAAATGTTCTTTGCTTTTATTTTTTTGGACGAGATCATGTTATTTGGATGAGATCATGTTAACTTTTCTAAAAAGCCCATTTTGTGAAATTTTTTTTCCTGATTTCTGTCAAAGATCACTGATTACCATAAACAATTTGTACTATGATCTGTTTCTGAGTAGTTCCCACAGTTCAGTTACTTTTTAAACAAAGCCAATGGCAATTTAGTTTTGAATTACAAACTCCTAACAACTGTTCTTTTATTGACATATTTCAGTTGTCACGTGTTTTGCATAGCAATGAATACAGCACATATATTCAAAGCTTCAAAGAAAATAAAGTAATCACAAGATATAACCTTGAGAACTTGACAGGAAATAGAGATGTGCTAGTAGTTCCTGAGGTCAGTTTGAGAAAGTTACTGTATGAAGGTTAGACTATTATATTTTTATTATTATATTATTATTATTATTTTATTCTTATTATTATTATTATTATTATTATTATTATTATTATTATTATTATTATTATTATATTATTATTATTATTTATTCAGATTGTAATTTAGTATTTGTGAACTGAACAGATTTAGATCAAAGCTCCTTTATATTTGTAGAATTCTGAACATTGTTTTTTTCGTATAATTTATGAAATGAGAATTTTTTTATTTTATTACTCCAGATTCTGTTTTGTTATTAGGTGATGACAGTAATTCTCTTCCGTGATAAAATGTTAAAAATGGATAGTGGTTAATAGAAAAAATGTAGAATTTGGAGTATGTAGTTCTTTATTCTCTTACACTAAGTAGTACTACATTATTTACATCACATACAGTTTTTTTGGATTGATGTCAAGGAAATGTAATTTCATAGGTATTTTTTATTTTTGTTAATTTGCTCATATTTCTTTAAAGAGAAAAACTACAGGATATTTACCTGTTTGGTGCCATGTACAATAGGAATACTAATGATATTTCATATGTATCAAGGGCTAGAGTGCAATATACTGTATTGATGATTATGATGAGGTGCTCTGATTGGTGTTGGATTGCACACTTTTTTGATGTTAGAAAAGGATTTTGAATAATGGAAAATTAGCTTTTTTTACGTAAAAGAATAATTATTTATACATTGTTCGTAAAAGATAATAATATAATAATGAGTCATCCATATTTTTATTGAAGTGCAGTATAGCCCTACATTGTTGTTTTTGTCATTTATATTTCTTCTAAAGCCCCTGTGATGTAAGGGGAAGGTCTTTTGTGTTCAAACTATAAATGGCATACAGTGCTATCCCACTTTTTCACACTTCACTTTGTTGCGGATTTTTGTGGAACACATCATTCACTTTTCTGTGGGGAACTTTCACTAATTCAAGAATTTTTCCTAGGGCAGTTTCTCTAAAATTATCACTAATTCACTTTTTTTTTTGTGTAGAGGAACACCATTTAGTCACAAATTACTGTATTTTTTCATATTGTATGTGTCACTGAATACATACAGATTTTTATGATAAAAAGATTTTTGGGGAGAGAGAGAGAGAGAGAGAGAGAGAGAGAGAGAGAGAGAGAGAGAGAGAGAGAGAGAGAGAGAGAGAGAGAGAGAGATGGGGTATTGCCCTTACATTATTATTATGGAGACAGAGAGAATAACAAGAGAGAGGAGGGAGGGGGCATTTGTTCTTACTAAATTTCAAGAGGGAATTATTCGTGATTTATGACAAAAAAAAGAGAGAATAACTTTGGAAAAAGAGAAAAATTATTCTTATGTGGAAAAAGAGAAAAAGTATTCTAATGTTAGATATCTATACTATATCAAAGATGGAAATTGAAGATTTATGAATGAGAGATTTTTTTTTTTTTACCATTGATGGGCAACATAACAGTATTTTGACCATCAGTGGGCAACATTTTTCTACCCTCGCTGTAATATGTAAGATATGATTAACAAGTAGGTTACCCCCACCATCGCTTCGAAAAAGACTGGGAAATGATATGTATTCT
>NC_087211.1:74727231-74748162 GCF_015104395.2 Macrobrachium nipponense | reverse complement strand
ATATGTATTCTATTGAAATTATACATAAATTTTGTAATTATAGCATGGAAAATTTTTAAAAATTACAGTGATAACAAAGTAACATCATGTTTATCTATAAAACATTTTATGTATGCATAAAAAATCTCTCTCTTATCTTAGAGAGAGAGAGAAATACAACTTAGACATCAAAACAAATATTAATGTACAGAGAGAGAGAGAGAGAGAGAGAGAGAGAGAGAGAGAGAGAGAGAGAGAAGAGAGAGAGAGAGAGAGAGAGAGAGAGAGAGAGAGAATGTTCACATCGACAGTGCTTTGTGATTTTAGTATCATACAGTATTTAAGTATGACAAAAATAAAAATAATAAAAATTTTTCTTTCCAATTTTATGCATAAAATCATGAAAACTTATAAATTACATAAAAAATTAAACATAAACAGAACGACTTCAATACTATGAGAGAAAATGGCTATGGTTATGTATACATGGGTAACTTTACTATTTGTCAAACCTTCTGTAAGACAGATTTATTTCATTTCTGTTAAAGATGATTAAATTTGTAATAAACGTTTTATAGATAATTTGCTGTTTACATTAATACAGGCAGTCCCTGGTTATCGGAGGGGGTTCTGTTCTCAGCCTGGTGCTGATAAGAGAAAACTGCCATTAACCGAAACTCAGCGATTTATAGTGCTTATGGCACCGAGTTTTGGTTAATGGCACCGATAACTGGTAAATGGCACCTCTGTTAAGTACGTTATGGTGCCATAACTCTATTATCGGCACTTTATGGCAGCGATAACTGAAACTTGGCCTATTATGGCATCATAAATCGCCGATTTTGACGAGCACCATAAAACCGATTCGCCGTTAACCGAGTCCGCCGATAACTTGGGACTGTCTGTAGTATCAATATTTTAACATTTGTAAATCTTTGTTATAAGCATTTTAGGGGGTGTATATTTTCAAGAGTAACAGTTGTAAAAAGGGGAATCTAAGATGACTTAGGGTGTTTTGGGATGATGTATGATAATTTAGTTATATTTTTGTTTGAACCATCAAATTAAGCATTGAACTGTTAAATTGGCAGTTATAAACATTTTAATTTAAGGGGTACAGGGTATTTGGCAGGTTATAAGCATTTTTGAGGGATTATGCATTCCACAGTAGGTTCTGGAACCTATCCCCGCAAAAAAGTGGGGTATCATTGTATGTACTCATTTTATGCTGTGATGGCACAAAACTAAAGTATGAAATTCCTGTCAGTCAGTGGCTGTTATTCAGTCATTTTGTTGTTCACTGGTTACTGGCTATATGTAATGGTGGTTAGCCCTTATTTACCGAATTTTTTTTAAAGTCTTGTATTTTCTCAAAGTTATTTTGTGGGCAAGATCATATTTTGGAATAACTGACATACATACTGTCAATGTTGTTATTATGTAGTCCAATTGCAAGGGAGTTCCTAAGAGTAAAAGTACTTTTGTAACTTAAGTGCAATTGAACTCATTCTTTAACTTGGCAGGAAGCTTATTTTAAATTTATGACTTGCGTTGCCTGGCTTGTTGGTGTCTTTCAGAGATACATCTACCTTTCTTACACTATCCATTTATCTCCTTCAGTTTTTTTACTGTATTTGACTACTGTACAATAAAATTGTATCTAACATTCAGTAGTATATTTTAAATAGAGGAAACAGATGTCGATATTTTTCAGTGTACAGTACGCGACATTGTAGTACTGTGCAAGAGTTGTTCCACATACAATAGAGTTTTTCAAAAGGGAGAAACCGAACAACTGATGTATAGTACATAGGAGAAGATCTCCTTGTGGAATTTCCCTAGATTATTTTAACTGATTTTACTATCCTCATCAGTTTCAGTCAGTAGGAATAATTTAATTATCTGTGATAATAGATTATGCTTTTTAATTGGTAGTAATGTATTGTTCATTTGATGGATGTTCTTCTGAAAACTGAAATTACATTTTAGATATTTTTTTATTTACATGTGCATATCAGTTACTTGGTGGCCACATGTCAGAGATTATTACTTACTATATAATAGATATTTAACTGATCTGATTAAGATATTTATCAATATTTAATGTTTGACATGTATCCACCAGGCAACTGTTGTAGATGTGTTAGGAGGAAAAATAAATGTACAGCAAAGAATATTAAGATACAGTAGTACACTAAACAGTATGTCGTAAATAAAAAATGTGCCCTAGCTTTGAACATCATATTGAAAGTTATCTTTTGATGTTGCTCTAACCTTGGTAAATTAAATAATCAGTCACAAATTTCATTGTTGGAAAATATGAAATGAGGGAAGAAAAGTAATATGATATTTAGAATCCTGAATTGGATGAAGTTTGTATCTATTAGTTTTTGGTTAGAAATAAAACAGAAACATTTGGCATTTGCATTAAGCTTGAGGTTTTCTACATGAACAGCCTTGTTGAGGATGGGTTCATGCTTAATCTACTTTTTTCCTGTACTAGCCAGCATTATATTTTGAGCTCTTTATTTGTGCAGTTGGTCAAAGAAACTGTTGATAATTTTATTTTGGTGAATGAGCTGTTTGTTATTTAATTGGGATTTTTGAAGATTTTCCTTTTTTTCTGCGCAAAACTTCTTTAACTGGTCAGCTGAGCTTATTTTCATCATTATTTTTTGTTTGCATTCTCTTCTCTCCTTTTTTGATAGTGTAGTCGCTGTCTCATCCTCAAAGGATTACATACCCTTTCCATGGTCTATCCAGAGTACCATGGTGACAAGACTAATGACAAAGAATTCTCTTATCTGGTCTAGTGGCTGGGTATTGTGTCATAATGATAAACATTTTAACACATAATAGAGTATAAGTGGACTTAGGATGAGAGGGCACTTTCTATGATCCTCAGCGAATGCTAATACCCAGTTTACTTACGTTGAAACCGCAAGAAGTGGCTGTGGACGCATGCACCGTCATATTGTGTACTTACAACCAAAATCTGACCAAGATGCCATTCCTTTCTCTGGTCAATCAAGAAACCAGAGCTCAGAGAAGTCCATTACTTTGCTTTTTGATTCGGCTAAGTGCTTAGTTTTAAGTTCCAATTAAATATTTTTTTAGTTTAGACTGTAGAAAAATGATTTATTCTGAGTGAAAAGCCATAATCGGCTTATTTTGTCGGTGCTTCTTACAATTTATGATAGGTAATTAGGCTAAGTCCGAGAATTTCATTCTCCGCTTACCTATTAATTTCATTACAGTGGTTCATGGAATCATATAAATTGAAAGCTAAGTGTACAATTTGAAGTTTCAATTAAAAATTTTGGTAGTTTATAATGTGGAACAATGATTTTAGTGTGTGTGAAAAGTCTTAAACTGGCTTTTTCACCAGTACAAGTCAGCGCTCCTTACATTTTGCGATTGTCCTCTGCCCTGTCATTTCTGGCCAAGAATGGGATTCCCTTAAGAAGGAGATCTCCTACTCTAAGTAAATTATGCCCAGTTCAAGCACTTAAGGTTTTACCTAAAGGTCACAGCAGACATCCCAAATGTCCATTTTTTCCTACACTCCAACACTTGCCATGAGCTCGAACAAGTTTGAATACAGTGTGTATTGGTAAATGGCATGGATAGTCTTGACCCATAGGCGCTACAGCTACAAACCATGGGCCTTCCTAACAGGTGGGTATGCTAACTATTGCTGGGAAAGGTTTGACAATACTGCAACCATACCAAGCATTCTTAGGTAAGTCACCACAGAACTTCACTCTAAAAAAACGCGAGTTCGCACTTCTTTTCTTGTTCTTTGCTACCAAACCTAAAGGTATTTGAAAAAAAGAATGGGGCCCTGAAACTAGTAGCTTGACCCTGGACCGAAAATGTTTTTGGGTTGTTGGGATTAAAATCAAGAGCTTTTTCACCTGCCAATTTTTTTTATATAGCTCCTTAGAGGAAGAGACAGCAACTACTACCAAAAATAGGAAAAGCCTATTTTTGGTAGTAGCTGTTGAGTCCTCAAAACCCTCCCACTTCTCTGACAAAAAGACATGGGATTTGGGTAAGGGATCATCCTGCATTGAACAAAAAAAGTAATGGCATCTTGGTCGTATTTTGGTTGTATGTAAACAGTATGACGGTGTGTATGCATATAGCCATTTCTTTTTGTGGTTTTGACATAGGTAAACTGGGTACGTATTAGTGTTTGCTAAGAATAACAGAAAGTGCCCTCTTATCCTGAGTCCATTTATACTCTATCACGTATCATAAGGTTTTATCATTACGATGCAATACCTGGCCACAAGACCAGTTAGGAGAATTCTTTGACATTAGTCTGGTCACCATGGAGCTCTGGATAGACCATGGAAAGGGTAATCCTTTGAGGACTCAACAGTGACTACTAAAAATAGGTTTTTCCTATGTCAAAACCTGTTTTATTGCTTTTGTAAATTATGGTGTAAATAAACTGTACATATGTACATTGGCTTAGAATTAAATACTCTTGTTGTGTTTGGCATATTTAATTGACCTTATACAATAGGGATCATTTGTACTGAAAGTATGGATATGTATAGTGCCTGATACTAATTTCCTGTTTCTTGTTGAAACTGAATTATGAAAATAAGATCAATAATGGTTAATTTGTAATGCCATTTTTATACCACTTACAAATATACTACACCACTGGAAAGTGAGATAAATGCAGTGTGATATGTACGTATATACATTTTTATCTTAGATTATATTACTTCTCAACATTCTAAATTTCATTAAGATTTTTGTCTGAATGAGGATTTGCATACAAGCACCTCTGATCTAGAAATATAATGAAAGAAGAAAATTATAAGGAGATATATAAATATAAAATCCCCATCCTGTTAATAAGCTGAAGTACAAATTTTGGGAATGTTGTTAGATAGATTTTGGTTACTCCAAAATGCAATGCAGTATTGCATTATGGTGACAGTTGCCAATATATCATCTCTTGAGAGGCCTATAAAAATATAGGAAAAGGCTAATTGGAGGGGTTGCTGTGGTAGTGTTTAACACTCGCCCCAGTTTTATACCGACACCTTTTATATAGGTGAGCGAGTCAGAAGCTTCTGACATGTCCAATTTAGCAGTTCTCTGGTATTATAGCAATATTTTACTAGAAATAGTGCTAAAGCAGACATATTTCACGGGAGCGACACGGCTGAGCCCAGAAAAATATAAAAAAAATTTACTGTCCTTACTAGGCATTGATATTCAGTGCTGTGAAATAAGCATCTTGAAATCTTATAGCAATCACAGTTCAGGTACTCCCCGTATTTAGGGTCTTTTGATGAGGAAAAGGCTAATTGGAGGGGTTGCTGTGGTAGTGTTTAACACTCGCCCCAGTTTTATACCGACACCTTTTATATAGGTGAGCGAGTCAGAGGCTTCTGACATGTCCAATTTAGCAGTTCTCTGGTATTATAGCAATATTTTACTAGAAATAGTGCTAAAGAAGACACATTCACAGAGCGACACGGCTTCCTCGCCCAGAAATAGATTTTTCCTACGTCAAAATCCCTTTTCCAAGCCTTTAGGTTTAAGGTATGATTGGTAGGCTGAAATATACTTGGATTTCAATAGTATTCCCCTGCCTGAAGAGGTTTATTATAGTCATATATATTTTCTGGATAGCCTAAAAGTTAGCATCAATTCACTGTTACTGTGTGAAGGTTTGTCCCACTTTGTTAGTGGTGGACTGGATGTGAAATTCCAGCTACTATGATGGGATGTGCTGTGGAATAACATAGCTGGAAAGATGCCAGAAGTAACAAATGAAAATAAAAAGGAAGAAAGCAATGCAATAGCTAGAGGTGTAGGAAAGAATTTTACCAAGAGCCTTTGTACAATCTACAGTACATTTTACCATACAAGATTGTCTGTAGTACTTCCCAATGGGGATTCTTCTGTTGTGATTAATAGGGGGTGTGTTTCCATTTTGAAGCAAATTTTTGGTGTTTTGTCACTTATTTTCTCGTTCATTTTATGGGTCTTTTATTTAACATGTTTTAGAAGGATGAAATCATGGGCTGGGCATATCATGTAGGAGGCTGAATGTCTCAGATTTCTTTGGAGCTGTTACTTCAGAACATAATTGGCTTAAAGTGGGACTTATCTGCCTCATATTGATTAATGTCTTTATCTATAGGGGCTTTTTCTAGTGCATTTCATGACACAATCTTAGATGTGGGTTCACATTTTACCTTTCAAAGTACTAATTCTTGTCTTTGGCACCTTCAACCTGCTCTGCAAATTTTATTGGGAAATGATCATGGGAGCTTTTGAAATTGCAAGCTCGGTCATTAATTGATATCTGGATAAATTGCATGATAGTAATAATGATAATATCAGCTTAGTAAAATAAAACTCACCCTTTCTCTCTTAAGAATTCTATAGCCTGTTTCAATAGTATAGTACACAGGTTATGCAGTGAAACAGCTTTACAGTGAAATATGCAAATCATGAATCACCGTTGTAGAATGTCTAAGGAGAGTTTAGAAGACTTAATTTCTGAACCCTTTCTAGATTCTGTCTCAAAGTATCACACATTGCAATTACATATATGTATGCTCACATAATTTTATACCCATTCTCTTGACTTTTCTAATGTGTAATATGTAATAAGGCTCACATACTTTATTTTATACCCATTCTCTTGACTTTTCTAATGTGTAATATGTAATAACTTTGAGTTTACACTCATCCTCATGTTGGAAACTGCATCATTATTCATTTTGGTAATTTAAAGGGAGGGTGGTGGTAGACATAACAGCAAATCAAAGGCTTAATGCATTACCTTATTAGGAATCCATTATGTTTGTATAATGTCATCTAATGTAAAGGTAGGCAAGCCAGTCAATGATACGTAGTATTGTCTTCATTCGCTTAATGCCATTTTTTGATAAACCTGAATCTTTCATTATTTAGTACTGTCTTTTGTCTTACCTTTTGATTATTACTTTTGTACTCTTTCCAAATCTCTCCGACATCAGACTTGATTGATACTTTTGCTGGAGTATTTTGTTTTGCTTTAATCTTCCTTCTCAATTCTGCCTGAAAGGTGAAGTGTGCACTATGTGACAGTACAGTGGACCCCCCGTATTCGCGTTCTCCAGATTCGCGGACTCACACATTCGCGGATTTCTCTCGGGAACGTTTCCCTGCATTATTCGCGGAAAATTCGCGCATTCGCGGTATTTTTCTATGATAAATATCCACAAATTCCTGTTTTTTTTATGAATTTCATCATAAAATGCACTTTTTGTGATAAAACTATTAAAAAACCATGTATGAAAATTTTTAGTGGGTTTTTCTTGAGTTTTACTAACAAAATAGGCTGTTTTTAGCATTTTTATAGGGGTTCCAAACATTCGCGGATTCTAACTATTCACGGGGGGGTCTAGTACGCATCCCCCGCGAATACGGGGGGTCCACTGTAAACATATCTGTTGCAAGAATTGTGGACCTTGAGTCTTCCAGTTTATGTCACATGACTCATAAGTTGCTTAATTACAGCTGTAGTTCTACGTACATATTAGTATCTGGTTATTGATTTAGATTATTCCTGAAAGTGTTTACTAATGGGAAGTATAGAATATGAGATATTCGAAAGAATGTGAATGCATTTTAAAACAGGTGTAATACATTGTAATACGTAAGTTTTGCCCAATTTTAAAAAATTTAAGTAGCTTTGCTAATGGTGGTATGATTCCATATTTCATTTAAGTAGCGCAACATATGAGAATCCAAAAACTCCTGAGAATTAAGATTCACTTAAGATTTATGAAAAGGGACAGTGAAGAGTAGAATGATATAGGAGAAATTAGAGAAGACAAGAATGGGAAATGCAATGGTAGATGTGAATTCTCTGGCGCACCAACCTTGGAAGGGTTGCTTTCTCACTATGTGGTGTCACGTATCCACCCGGCCCCGCTGACGATGAATGTTCCGCATCCCCCTGGCCTGCAATTTTTGGGAGCGAATGCTACTGCACAGACAACAACATCGATGTTTCCGGCGATGCAGAACTTTGGAAACAGTTTTGCAGCACACACACGGATACCAGTAGTTGCTGCTCAGTCTCTCCCTATAAGGCAGGTGATGTCACAACCGACGTCACACACGGGCATGGCTGACTCCATGACATCACAGCCTACTGCTTCTCTCACTACTACTTCGTTGCCTCCGGAGACAAATACACTTTCTGACTCATTGGTACACACAGTCATGAAGAATTTACAAGCTCTAGAGGACAAAATAGATAGAAAGACAAAAAGAAAAGACATGAATCATCGTCTTCTTCCTCTAGCTCGCCGTCATTTTACCAGTCAAGCGTTGGAGGATACAGGACTTCGTGACTGATCCTCGTGCCAAGAGGAGAAGAGTAAATTCTTCATCTTCGAGCCAGGACTGTCACATCCCTGTCAGCAACAAAGTGAAGAAGGCAGTGACTATTAAAGTAAACGCTAATGACCGAAGTCATTTACAGGCATCCGAACGGGAAAAAGCATCGACGGCCACTGGAATGGCAACTGCTGCAGAGAGCCAACGATGAGGACAAGGCGTTTAGTAGAGACTCCACTGCTGTTGTGGGAATCAACAGTGAGTGGGCAGCATTCAACGAAGAACGGAGAACGTGTACCAGTTTCTCCTGTAAGACCTTTTAAAATAAGAAGGAAGGATGAGAAAGCTCCCATTAAAAGGTCAAATAATAAAGAGTTGGCAACCTCTCCTGATACTCTGATGGAAGGCGTTGTTTGCCTCGACGAGAGATCAAGGTCAAATTCCCTGACGGCCGTTGGAGATGATTTTCCAATGACCTTGAATAATATTAATAGAGATAGAGAGGAAATTAGTTCGGTTTCGCGAGAACTGTCATCTTGGAGGAATAGACGGAGTTCTTGCTCTAGATCCGCGAGCATAGAAGCAGTTAGGCGGTCACGTTCTACTGACTATTCAAGATCAAGTCAACATCAGCCGTCAGAGATCAAAGATATCGTAGTTGTAGGGTCGGACGGCCATGACGCAACCGAATGTTTGTCAGAAGTGAACTAGCTTCTCCTGCAGCCGAACACAATATGTTGGAACCGGAGGAAAGCAAAAACCAGGAGTTTCTGGCTTTGTATGCAGAGGTGGTTGATTTGATTCTTCAATTCAATAACCTTTCGAGGAGTCTGGAGACACCTGCCAGTATACTTCCTCCGGAAATCGATATATTTGAACTGAAAAAGGATACGAAGGTGTCGTATGAATTACCTTGCTCAAGTCACGCGGAGTCAGTTTTACAGCATGTCAGTGCACAGATTGCTGGAAGGGATAATTCGTTAAGATCAAATAGATCATTTAAGTTTATTCCCCCGCCATTGCTGAAACATAGAAAATATTATGCGACATCCATGTTTTTTTATGGGATCAATTACAGTTTAAAACTCGCATAAAAATAAGATATGTATGCTTAAACATTTTTAATTGACATAATCTCTGGAAGTGCTTATAAGTTGTATATGGCACATAGGCTGTCAAGTTAGTTTCATGTACTAAAACGTGTACATGCACATGAACTACTTGTATCACCTAGACTATATTACTGATTAAGAATTGGAGGACTCCATGATAATCAACAAGGCACACACACAAACACACTGAAACAAAGAAATCATGGGCAAACAAAGCAACTGGCTTGGGAAGGAGACGCAAGCAACTACTCTCCAAGGCGGTCAAAGAAAGACTGGCGTTCACAGGGTTCTATTCCTGGTTGGTGGCCAGCTTCCACCTCGTATACACATGAGTTGCCAGATGCTACAGATTCCTTGCTTTACAATCTTTGATTGTTTTTAACTGGTGTCCAGCTGGTGCAAGAAGATTATCCGATTGTAGACCTTAGGTTTGCTAGCTGTGAAAAATACAAATTGATTAAAAAATGAGTCATTTCAGTTTCGCTCATTAGTCCGGTATTGTAATAACTGGTGGGTTTCAAATTTAAAATAATAATGAATTCTCACCATAAGTAAGGAGTGACAATAGACCTTAAATACCAAGGATTAGCTACATGTGCTGAACATAGAAGTTTCTGCGCTTGAAAGGTTTTACCATCGAACTTTAATAATTTAATCGTAAATATCAGTTCCTAGCTCAGCATAATCTATTTTCATATCAAGTATGACTATTAACTTATATTCTTGGCACTTCCTAAGGGATAAATATCATTGATTGCACATATACGTATCTCATCAATTTGCGTTGTACTTTAAAAACATGGTGCTGGGCAGGGGTATAAACAAGACACCAAGCTCTTTGCTTTGGGAGCCAAAAGGTTGTGTGATGAATCTTAGTTTCCAATAACATTCCCTTAGTACAATTAACAAAAACGATAACTCTTAACATGGGTGTTATATTCATGGATGATTAGCTGCATGTTACTCCATATATGCCTATCTACAGAGATTTCCACACAATAATAACCTACCATTCATTTTCCTTTGGAAATCTGAAGCTCTTTTCTGGATAATCACATTTGTTGTTGTTACAGCCATAGGATGAACAAAAAACAACCCGTTGACTTAGGACAGTCCGGCGTTGGCATAGAGATATTGCAGACATGAAACTCCCCATCTAGCCACCAGGGTCAAGACCCTAATTTGTAAAACATGGCAGAAACTCAAGTGATGGTGCTTTATGGATTACTCTGGTATTGTGCATAAGGCCTCACATATATTTATAACGGTCATAAAATCAATGCAACCTGTTTCAGGTAATTTGTCCTTCCTTTACTGGAATACTGTTTTTGGGTGTGGGTGTCTTCTACCAGAGATTTAGCTCTTTTAGATAAAGTTGTTTTTGGTGGTACATTTCTGTTTCCTAATATTAGCAAAAGTTGTTTTTGGTGGTACATTTCTGTTTCCTAATATTAGCAGTTATGACTTGGGCCATTGACAGATAGTCTCTTGTTTGTGAATATTTGAAAAGTTATATTTTAACATGTGTCACATTCACAATTTATACCTAATCCCCTTTACCTGCCAAGAGCAACCAGATTCACAGTACAGCAGCACCAATATCTAGTAAATGTGCCTCGCTGTTGAACTTCTCAGTTCCAGAGATCCTTTATTCCTCACACCGTTGTACTGTGAAACAGCTTTTCAGAGGGTTTTGTACTATTGGAACTTAAGAAGTTCAAGTGAATATGTAGTACTACACTACTACCCTAATTCAGTTATTAAAATTAATATGTAATTTAAATTTTAGTCTATTTACAGTGGAAGCTTGGTTTTCATACATAATCCATTCCAGAACCTCCCATGAAGTCCAAAAAATACAAAAACTGAAACATAATTCCCTTAAGCAATAATGTAAATACAGTTAATGCATTCCAAACCCCCAAAAATATTTTTAAAAAATACATGTGGTAGGGAATAAACACAGATTTACATACAGAAAATATAAATGACTAATGAAATGAAATGAATAAATGAACATTTAACATCACTCATACTTTTATGGAAAACACTTCTTAGCATCTGGAAGACAGAGAGGAGTGGAGAGGGAGGAGGAGGTTATTGTTTGGAAGAAGAATCTCCCTCCAGAAGGACTTCAGGTATCAAGGACCTATCTGGGGTTACTTCACTTTGTTTTTTATGGGCACTATCTGAGGTTACTTCCCCTCTTTCATTTTTACCGGCAGTAGGACCAGCTTGAGAGCTACTGGACCCCTGTCGTCCAACAAAACTGTCCAGAGAAATTTGTTTCTGGCGTTTCTTTAAAATTTGCCTAATGGTAAACAAGGGATTGTCATTCAACATGTTGTAGACACAGATTACAACTTCTTTGTTGGGGTGACAATTCTCCGCAACATTTTTTACATCATTCCACTTTGCAGTAGCGCTTGGAACTTTCTTTGGGCCTGTGATGGGGTATTTAACAGTTGCACTCGAATAAAATAAGAACAAAGAACACAAAAACAACGAACACAAAAGCAGAATGGGATGCTTTGTTTGGGCACTCAATACGTAGCCTTGTTACGCGCAGGGCCCCAGATGGAGTGTTTCTGAGTGTACAAAAACTGAGGAAACGTACAAAAAGAGAGGTGTACGAAAACTGAGGTTTGACTGTATTAATCTGTTTATTTTTTTGATAAGTTATCTCTTCTTTCTGTTACTTTCTAATGTATTATATTTTTTGGAAGCTTGGATTTCAAGTCAATGGCTCCTGTTGGCTTATCCCATATGAATAGGTTTCATCCTCTGAATAATAATAATAATAATAATAATAATAATAATAATAATAATAATAATAATTCCAAGTTTTTAAATAGGAAAATAATTTTGAAGGAAATTAAGGATTTCTTGTACAGCTTCAATCATCCCAATATGTTTATCTATCTTCTTTTTAACATTCTTTTACTTCTGTTGGGGACCATCTTAACATATAAGTGGTTATTTTTTTTCAGTTTCAAATCCATCACTAATATAATTAAAGCTATTTTGATCATTGACCTGCAAGTCTCGTTGATTGCACCTTAAATGTGATTATTAGTGGTCTTTGGTATCTTTGCAATTATTTTTACAAATGCACTAATGTAAAAACTTTGTGGTGAAAGGCAACTGATTTTCAGTCTTATTCTGGGTTGATTTGGAATTATGTTTCATCACTGAACATGAATTGGAGAAGACTGCAAAGTAGATAAGTATTTCATGAAAAACAGTATCCAGTGGTTATTTCATTATTACACAATTTTTGGATTTTTGGTTTACGGTATGTAGTTTTTGGCAACAGTTATGCTTACTTACAGGGTGGCATATGTGAGATGCTCAATTGAAAGATGGCATTTTTTTATATTCCTGTCCTAATTGAATAAACACTGATTAGACATTAAACAGCAGATTAAGCTTCCTTAATTCTGAAATATTAATTCTTGCATTGATTGATTTCTTTTGAAGATTTAGGTGCAATTTGACACCAGCATAACGATATGGTAATTACCTGTCTTATCTTCAGTAATGTAGTACTTAAGTCAGTTATAAGAACTTTTGACATGAAAGATGGTTTGATCAACCTCCAACACCTTTGACCCCTTTTATATTGTGGTTTTGTGCATGCTAATAATAGAATTGTGAGCCCAATAGCAATAGGTTGTAGCTCCTGCTGTGATGATCCTTCTAGTGCATGACAGGGCATTGAAGGTGTGACATAGTAAGTCCAAAATCCGTCGAGAGATGCCATCCTCATTCATCCTCGTGTTCTCCCACAGGGAGCAAGAGGAGGAGGAGGAAATAGAGAAGGAAGTGTCAGCGAAGCGGCCCGGAGGAGTCTCCTTGCTGTTGTAGGTGGAGGAGGAGCCCGCTGCAGTTTTTGTGGGAAGATCTTCCGATGGCCCTGCCTCCTTCAGCGCCACATTCGGATACACACAGGCGAGAGGCCGTACAGTTGCCCCCATTGCTCCTATGCTGCTGCCCAAAAGTTTGACGTCACGAAACACATTTTGGCTTTGCATCCTGAACGATACCATAGGAAGAGCCCATAGTGACTGGTGGTTCATCTGTATCATATTGATATTGTAATTATGATTAAGTTTTTTGGCATCATAATCCCTTATAGAAATTTAGATTTATATGGGACATAAGTGGCTTCCAGTTGTGAAGGGAGAGGGTGAATTTATGTTGCCTTTTTTTTCATTCCTGTCTCCGGTATTTTGCGTCGCTTCTGTCAGATTGTTCCTCAACATCAGGCATACTTTAAAAAGGTAATGGTCCTATTATGGAAAGTCTGCCTTTGTGTTTCTTTGTAATCTTTCATAAAGTATTTAGCATGATGTAGTTTGCATATGTTGCATTCATTGCTACAAAGTGAGTTATGGAGAAAATACATTTTCTTTTCAGGGCTACTAGAGCTTCCTGTTGATTTTTTTAATGTTTATGTTGACTGGTGGTAGTCAGAAGATCTGGGATAACATTATGGCACTAGAGATGACAATGAATATTAATGTTGCAAAGAGGGACGTTAGGAAAGTTTCACTGATGGTGTGGTATTTCCTCTCGCAGATTGCCATGAATGAGTTGCTGTTTGGTGGAGAGGAGCAGCAACAACAACAACACCAGCAGGTACAGCTGCCACACCAGCATCCCGTTTTCCAACAGAAAGAGTTGAAGAGCATTCAGTGTTACGTTTGTGGTCACAAGTTCCGCTGGGAGTGGCTGTTACGGCGTCACATGCGCACTCATACAGGGGAAAAGCCATTCTCCTGCCATTACTGCCCTTACAGAGCAAATCGTAAAGAGATGATCCGCAGTCATGTGTTTCATAGGCACCAAAATGCAATAGTGGCAGAAGAAAATCCACCTTAAATTATTAATCTTCTTTCCAATTTTTACAATGTGATTTTGATAATTTGTGAGTTTGCCTTTCGTCCCTGTGTTAGTTTTGCTGTGACAATTAGAAGCATACTGCTTCAATCTTTGATTATGTGCAATACTCTTGTCTTATAATGTTCTTATATGATCAGGTTTAGAACTAGCCAGTGGGATGCCTGTTAAATCTCATTATTTGGTGTTGTAAAAGAGGTGATTTTTCCTGTAGGTATGAACACTCAAGTTACATCAGTTGTAGTACGGTTCCACATATTAGGAGGTATTTTCCCTGTTCCTGCTGTTAATTATTTTTTCTTGCATTTGTGATTAAACTAGAAAGACTGCATATTTTGTGCATACTTTTATATTGATCATTTAAAAAATTGTGTCTTAATTTTCTTGGTTATTATTCAAAAGTTTCACTATGTATTATCAAAGCAACCAACTCCTTTTTCATAGTACAGTACTTAAATTATCTTTTTTATGAAGCAACTTCACTTAGGGAAGCCCAAAAGAAACATTTTTACACTCACAATGCTGGACAAAGGTTACTGAGCCAAATTTTTTTTATTGTTTAGAAATCATATTGAAAGGCCAATGAGAAAATCATTGGTATTTCATACAGATCACCTAATGAAAATTACTGGAAATCGTATCGCACCATATAGATCCACATCAAGATTTGAGTTGGATAAGGAATTGCAAAAGGAAAAAAGAATAGCATATGCTTTGGATATTATGCTGGTTAATACAGGCAGTTCCCTGGTTATTGGCCAGGGTTCCGTTCTTGGCAGGGTGCTGATAAGCGAAAACCGCTGTTAACCAAAACTGTGATTTATGGCACTTGTGGTGCCTCTGTTAGGTATGTTATGGTGCCATAACTCTATTATCAGCACCTTATGGTGCTGATAACTGAAAATTGGCCCATTATGGTGCCGTAAATTGCCGATTTTATGGCGCTAGACAAGCACCCTAAAAACGCATCTATATTAACCGAGTCCGCTAATAATTGGGGACTACCTGTATAGCGTGTTTTATTGTTAGGCTAATTTAAATTATTGTAATGCGACATTATGTATACAGTAATAAAGTAAGGAGTATTGGTATTTTTCCAGAAATCTATCTTGCTTTTTTTTATCCAAGGTTGTTTATCACAATGGTAAACTAATACTTACGCAGGACAAGGCTAATTACATTTGCTTTAGGACACAGTGCTGAGTACATGTTTGTTAATAAAAGCAATTAATGTCTTATTTGTATTCATGCCAATGTTCTTAAGAGCAGTGTACATGTGTAATGCAAAAGTTAATAAAGTTTTTAAAATTTTTTTGTCAATAGGGTTCAGCTTGAAGGATTTGATACAGATTTGTTGAAGACAGGACAAGTAATTACTCTTGTGAATGCTGCTTATGTAATTTTTTGTTGTAAAAAGATTGATACTGTATTTGTTAACAAAGAAATACATTTTTGAAAATTAATGCTTTGAGGTGTTATAAGAAATTTCAGCTCTTCCTGTGAAGGAAAAAATCTCTGAAGTGTTTTTGTATTCCAGTGAAGTTTCTGGCTTTGATGTTTCCCAAGTTAGATTGAAATGGTTATGTATTTCCTTTTTGTAGGTTTTTATTCATAAAATGTAAAGGTAAATAAAACTAATTTTTCAGTAATCGACTTTCCTCCATTCTTTCCCATTACATACTATACTTGTCAGTAACTTTACTAAACTTTTCGTTACTATAATGGGATTTACATTGAGTTGGCAATTGGTTAAGCTAATATAGTATATGTATAAGGATGTATATAATCAATAGACATTAGATGTGGAGAAAATTCTTTGAAAAGATCATATAAGGAGTGAGGAGACTCCAGAAAGATATGGTGTCCAAACGTTGGAGAAGAAACTGACCTGTCAAAGATCAAGACGGTTTGGACATGGTAGGCCAAGAAAAAGCCAGTCAGAGAACAAGTAAATATGTAAGAAGCAGGACAAGGTCACTAGCAAGGCCCAAAAAATCATGGAAATAGGTAACAGATGGACAGCAGGATCAGGGGAAGGAGGAGATTCAAACAGAAAGTCTGTAAGACAGATTGGAGAGAACTCATCGCACTCGAAGACTAGTAAAAGAAAACTTTACTACAAGAGTGACTGGAAACTGCAAACCTCTTTCCAGGCTGATCAGTGGTGATTATCTCTGGGGTACAGACTAACTTAACCTTATCCAGGACACCACAGCTTACTAAAGACCATCGTGTCAAGTAAGTGTGGAAGTTTTTTCATATTCCATGCAGATCTAGGCTGTAACATTATCTCCAGCTCAGGAGAGACAGGACCCTTCTTCCCCAAAAGTTATCGCTCTGTCTCTTCCAAAATCTAATAACTTGCTGCCAGCAATATGCCCAATTTTGGCTAAACTTTACCTAAACTACCATACCTAAATTTGCGCTATCCTGTTAACCAACACATGAGCAAACAAATCAAGCCACAAACATAGTGTCCTCCAGCTTTGTTCATGAGAATAAAATAAACTTTACTTTAACTACCATGCCTTACTTTGCACTATCCTGTTAACCGACATTTGAACAAACAAATCAAGCCACATAGTGTCCTCCAGCTTTGTTCATGAGAGTAAAATAAAAAGTTAGTTACATTAATGATGTAATTCCAGCTTGAAGGAAAATGTAGAAAAAGAAAAAAAAACAAATATGAAATAACAGGTAATTTTCTATAGAATGGGAGGGAAGGGATTTGTAAAATAAATAGGTACATGAGAAAACATAAAAACTGGTTTGTCCATCTAATAAAAGTACAGTATAGGCAGTCCCTAGTTAGCGGACTCGGTTAATGGCAATCCGGTTTTATGGCACTTGTCTAGCACCATAAAATCAGCGATTTATGGTGCCATAACACGCCGAGTTCCGGTTATCGATGCCATAAGGTGCCAATAATAGAGTTATGGCACCATATACCTAAAGGAGACATCATTAACCAGTTATCGGTGCCATTAACCAGATATTGGCGCCATAAGTGCCTAAATCACCAAGTATCAGTTAATGGCGGTTTTTGCTTATCAGCACCCTGCCGAAAATGGTACCCCCCAATAACTGGGGACTGCCTGTTCTACAACAAAAATATTGAGATCAATGCTTGGTTTAACATGGATGGTAAATAGCCAAGAGAAATAATCCGTGAAATACTTACTGAGTAGGGAGTTGTACCAATGAATTAAGGATCTTCTCCAGCAGAACTGATGAGGCTGTACTGGACTTGTCATCATTTTCATTCTCACCTCATGTTTACTTTTGATGTATTAAAGTCTTACGAGTTGTATTTTATTTTTATATACCATTGCGTAAACATACAAATAAATTGAGGTGGTATATACCTATAACTGTTAAATCAAGTTCAAGGCACAATATTGTCAGATTTAGAGAAATTTTTACTATAAAACAAATTGCTATTAATTCAAATGAAGGAATACCTTATGTCCAAAACATACAGATGGCTTTTTTCAATTTGGCTTAGTATCTGTGTGTTTGTGTGGAAGAGGAGCAGTATCTGGAATGCAGTGAGTCTCAACCGTAGTTTGACGTACAAAGAGAAGACTGTCAATGCTTCTTTCCTTCAGTGAACTGGACCTGAATAGTAACTAAAATTTTTCTTGATCTATCTTAACCTGGGTGCAATCTAATAATATATATTTTCCTTAAAGAAGTTGCTTTTCTTAAGGGGGCTGAATAGACAGTAATAAAAAGGCAGTAACTGCCTTATTCACTCTTATTGTTGAATCAAGGAAGGACTGGCCATTGAATTAAAGTTTCATGCAATGTCATACAGAAGGCTTTTTGGTGGTAATGTATACATTTATTAATTGTATATATATCACTCATAAATAGTACAGTATACAGTAACATATACATCCTTTGAAAGAGAAGTTGTAAAAAAACATGGAACAAAAATGCAAAGTGACTTCTAAGTTTGGGATTGGCAGATGTTACTTATTTTCCCGAGATTGAATTGTGATTGATGCTGATATTTTGCTTTTGCAGGTGTTTTATGAAATATTCATTGCTTGATTGCTGTCTTATTATCCTGCAGATTTTATTTGTGCCAACTAACATAACATTTTTTATTTAGGATGGTTCAGATAACCTCCTTAAACATTACATTGGTTTTGTGCATGTTAATAATGTGAGCCCAATAACAAAGCATCAGAACTCCTGCAGTGGTGCTTCTTTTGCATGGAAAGAAAGAGTTAGTGTGAAAGACATGTCCAAAAATCCTTCGAGAGATGCGATCCTCATTGACCCTCGTGTTCCTCCCCCACAGGGAGCAAGAGGAGGAGGAGGAAGTAGAGAAGGAGGTTTCAGCGAAGCTGCCCGAATGAGTCTCCTTGCTCGCGCAGGGGGAAGAGGAGCCCGCTGCAGTTTTTGTGGAAAGATCTTCCGATGGCCTTGGCTCCTTCAACGCCATATACGGATACACACAGGCGAGAGACCGTACAGATGCCCCTATTGCTCCTATGCTGCTGCCCAAAAGTTTGACATCACTAAGCACGTTTTGGCTGTGCATTCTGAGCAGTGCCATAGGAAGAGTCTATAATACCGCCGGGTTAATTTATCTTACTGCTCTTGTAATTATCCAATGACTGTTTTAAGTTTCAGTTGTTACAAACCTTAACACTTGAGATTTAGTCGTGGCAGAAGTGGCTTTCTGAGGAGGACAAAGGTGATTCCATGTTATGTTTAGTATTTTGTATCTGGTATTTCACACAACCTTTCTTCAATTGTCCTTATGCCACCATACATAATTTAAAAGAATTAATAGGTATTCTCATTTAAGATTCCTTTACTTGTCAAGTTTTCCTTTTGAGTATTTATTAAGCAGTAATCAAGTTCGCCATTAAAGTGTTTATTAAGTAATTAATTAGCTTGAGCAATTTTCTCTATGATACATTTATTGCTGCAAAATAAGCTGAGTAGAAAATGCAAATATTTCTTTGGGCTGTCTAGGCTTGCCATTCATTTTGCATCTTCCTGTTCATGTACAAGAGGCTAAGATTGGGATAACAAGTAAATAAATTTGGAAATTTGTGTTTCCTTATGCTTTAAAAAATTCTCAAATCCTTTGTGAGGTCAGCAGATCTCTGGAATGATCTTGGATGTATATTAATGAAGTTGTCACCCTTGATGTATCAAAATAGAGTGAAATGGCCATTTCCTTGTATATAATTTTATTCATGGAATGTTTTTATAAATAAAATCCACTTTTATTTGTAGAACTAAAATGCATTAACCTTATTTTCCTGCTTATTCCTTAAGTCTGTAAGGTTGTCAATCCTATGAGAATAATGATCCATTTGTTTATCAAAAGATACTACATAAACAGAACATAAAAATATTTGAACTTGAGTTGAGACTATACATACATGATCAAATCTCCAATCTCATATTGAAAAATTGTTACAAACTTTTTATGTCCTGCACTTGGTCAAGTATTATCACTGACAATAAGAAAAGAATGTAAAAACTTCATCTCCTGGGTACCATAATTTTTATAAGGGACTAATTTTACAGATGTTACCCATTGAAGGGGTTTCTAGTATATAGTATAAAGTATCATCTTGCAGCAACAAAATTTAACAATACAGATAAAACTCTATAGTAGATCCACAACTGACATTCATTATACAGTAACACAGTCATACCCCTACATACGAAAGTCCCTATGTACAAAAAATCCAGGTTACAAAGGCAAAGACGAAAATTTTTTTGCTTCTGTGTACGAAAATAATTCAGGTTGTGAAAGGGTGTACTGTAAAGTCTGAGATTCACCTGGGCAGCCAAGAACAATTTTAAAACTCGCGTGCCGCCAACTCAGTAGACTCACCACCATCTTCCCACTCTCCCATTGGTTCCTGATGCTAGTCACCGCTGTAAGATCCTGCTCTCCTATTGGTCAGCATCTGTCCCATCATGCATCTACAATGTAAGGGAGTTCTTCGACCATTTCGTTTTGGCAGCGTTATCGTACACACCTGGAATTCGTTCGTTCACATAGATTTCATTTGTTAACGTAAATTCGTGTTACTGATTTCGCTTTCGTTGTACTGTAAGTTACTTTATCATGTTGTGTGTGAACTTAACTACTTACATTTTTAGCCATGGGTCCCAAGAAGGTTGCTGAAGTTCACAGAAAGAAGAGGATGCTTTCTATGGAGACGAAGATGGAGATAATCATTTGTTAATTTGTTTCGTAAAGTTTAGTGTTAATGTTTTCTGCCAATTTTTAATGAGTTTTGTAAAGTTAAGTGTTCATGTTTTCTGCCATTTGTCCTCCTCCTCTGTCGCCACGTTTGGACATCACCTCACTCGAAAGGTAAGGTTCCACATTTTACTACATGCATACGTACATGTACATACAGTATTTCATGTACCCTGTACACTAGTACACTTTATTTACAGGTACAGTCACGGTTAAGTTAGGTATTGAATGGTCCAAATTGTTGTATTTCATTGTTTATTGGTCAATATAGCTTTATTATAAAATTTACTGTGGTGTTTTTGCAGGGCTTCGAACGAATTAGGC
>NC_087211.1:74714482-74726731 GCF_015104395.2 Macrobrachium nipponense | reverse complement strand
CGAACGAATTAGGCAATTTACATTTAAAAAGTAGTTATAGATACGAAAAAATCAGGTTACGAAGGCCACTTCGGAACGGATTAATTTCGTAACCTGAGGCACTACTGTCAGAATAGGTATTTTCAAGGTTCTACTGGGGCAAAGTCCTACTTGTGTGATGCATGGTTTCAGTTTATCATAATTACTTTTATACCATAGGGGAAAATTACTTTTATACCATAGGGGAAATTACGTACCTATTTCTAGGTCACCTAAATCATCCACTCTTGTAATGAAACAACTATATAAGAGGAAAGACCTGAACTGTATAGTGTTAAAGTGTAAGTACACCACTTCTTTGAAAGTGTGAGTTAAAAGACATCTCATGGACGTTTATACAAGGAAGTAGAATCCAGTAAAAAAATGTGATATGAATAGATCTTCTAAAGAAACTTTAGGCGCCTCAGTGGCGTGGTTGGTTTGGTGTGCTTCTCACCTCGGTGGTCGTGGGTTCGATTCTCGGCCATTCCATTGAGGAGTGAGAGATGTGTATTTCTGGTGATAGAAGTTCACTCTCGACGTGGTTCGGAAGTCACGTAAAGCCGTTGGTCCCGTTGCTGAATAACCACTAGTTCCATGCAACGTAAAAACACGATACAAACAAAAACAAACAAACAAAGGAACTTTAAATAAAAAAAAAGTCTGAGTAGACAAGTAACGTCTTACGATAGAGAACATCCCAGTATGTCTTGATTATATGTAGTCTCCATTTTTAAAAAGGCAGTTGCTCTTGTTGAGATACACAATAAGCAAAACAATTAATAACAACATTAGTTTTCTTTCCTTCCATTCAACAGTATATCTTTAAAGTAAATTAAAGGTATCCTTATAATATTGTATAATTTTTGTATGCAGTATGTAATTGCATTCTTCTTTCAAGAAAAGTTTGATTGCAGTTGAACAATATTTGGAACTATTGGAAAAAAGTCAATGTAACTTTCTGCTTTTTTTTCTTTATTGCATCTTGCTTCACTTGAATTACAGGCATAACTGCATATATATATATATATATATATAATATATATATATATATATATATATATATATATCAAACAGGAATACTCTTGATTAAATCACTTGATTGAATGTTTATTCCTAACGTTTCATATAATTAGTACATCATCAGGTGTTCTAGAATTAAAAAATGAAGAACATTTACGATAAAAATGACAGAAAAAATACACAAAGGCAAAGTCAGCACATAAAAAATGACAATTGACTTAAAAAGGGACATTTGACTCAAAGGACACTGATGAACGGGCAAAATACTGATAAATTAAAACAATTTATGATGCGGGAAGCAACATAGACAGTAATATGTAATGTTTCTAGTGGTACAACAACCGTAAGGATGCAAAAATATCATAGGCAACATTGCTTTGCCCTGTAACAAATATTTTCAGTAGATAACCATTTTGCTCAAGATAATGAAAACTTAAACATTTAAGTTAAGTCCAGTCTATTCCTAACTTTCCTGTTTATTAAACATCAGTTGATAAATTGAGTTGAATTTTATTTCCAAATTTCCTTTCCATTAGGAAAATTGTAGGTGCTTTACCAGCAGAAACTTGGGGAGTTGCCCTGCAGCACATTGAAGTATACAGATGTAATTTTAATGTTTGTTTTTATTTTTCAATTAAAACATGATGTTCAAAGGCTAAAAAGGGGGTAGCTAGATGCGTTTTCATAAAATGGCTGGTGCCTTTAGACCGTAGATCTCACCCCCCACCCCCGCCTCTCTCTGCGTTGATTCAAATATTATGATCCTCGGATTTCATGGATAGTATAATGAGGCATTTATATAACAAATAGGTTTGTGATGAAGCAGACATTAGACATTCATCTGACCTTTCTTGCTGTATATCTTTTGGAAGCACTTGAGACATTAATTGAACAATTGTGGCGTATTCATAATTGAAACCACCATAAAATGTTACTCAAGATCTTTGAAGACCGTTGAAATTATATGGAGATATGATTGCCTTGAAATTCAAATAGGCATTTATTCTTATATAATATGCAACACTTAAGAGTAAATCAATCTCTTGAATCTACTTGAATACTGTTGTTGATATGTGTGTGCATTTTTTATCTATCCCTTCACAGATATAAAAAATGAAGCGATAAAGTAACCTGACAATAGGCTTGCATAGAAGAAGAGATTATCTGCTAAGCCACGCAATGCAGGAATTCATTGTCAGTATACATACTGTCAAGATACTGTGCTGTAGTCCTAATAAAGGTTTATGGTTCTTATCGATTTGGTATCGTAAATGTCGTGATAATTATCACCCACAATAATTTTTACTTTTGTCCTGACGAAGGGCCAACAGCCCTAGAAAGCTAAACATTTTTTGTATCGTTTTTTACAAACACTTAAAAAAATTACACTAGAAATTTTTTGTCCTATAGTGAACGTAATTATATCAAATATCTGATGATATTTTACATTATCTTTGACTCCAAGCTTTCTTTTCAAGCCACTAAGAGAATACCAGAGAAGGAGGCATTATAAATAGTGCTTCTTAACTGAGCAGAAATAGTGGTACCTATTGATGTTGCACACTCCAGATCCATAATTCTGTAAAAATGTTTATCTTTTTTCTCTGATCTGGACGTGGTAGCTTCCTTGGATTTATATGGTGATGGCGTCTGTACAAGTAATTGTGAATGAGACTATCACCCAAAGATATCCTCTGTTCTTATCTTTTAAAAGCAGTTTTAGCATGAAACTTCATTTTAAAAGCAGTAGCAGTTTTAGCATGAAACTGCCATTACCTAATCATCGAGAAACCGTGTATGTTTTGCAGGAACTTAGCAAGCATAGGCTAACTCAGTCGAGGTATCTACTGTGTTCTTACCCTGCACAGTAAAATAAGTCCTTCCTCGCCTTTACGACTGTTAAATAGTTTTCCTGGGTGTGTTAATAATGCAAATGGTCGTAAGTTGGAGAAAGGCTGTCTTATTGATTAAAGTGATACGTGCCATTGCCGTAGCAATTCTGACATATGTTACTGTGTTTGTAATACTATATTTATTTATTTATTTATTCATTTGATGCTTTACCTCTCTTGCTATTCTCTTTTTTCACATATGGGTAGGCTACTCGGTGGAGTTTTTTTTTTTTACATACGAGTTGTCATTCATGCGGGTTCTACGCCAATACTTTTACATTTGAATATATATATATATATATATATATATATATATATATAGTATGTATATATATATGTATGTATATATATATATATATATATATATATATATATATATATATATATATATATAATTTTTTTTTCCTGTGAATCAATATAGCAAAACATCAAGCTTGAGAAAGTATAATAAGGCCGGTTCTCTAATAATCAGGCAAGTAGACATGAAGATTATATGATGAATGTTATAGATTTTAGTAAAGATTTATAGGTATATTGAATTTTTAAGAGAATATATATACTATAATAAACAAATATTTTTCTGCAGGGTTGGTTTATAGGAGTCAGATTAATGAGGTATTACTGTACACACACACACACACGATTATATATATATATAGATATATATATATATATATATATATATATATATATACTATATATATATTTATATATATATATATATATATATATATATATATATATATATATATATATATATATATATATACACATATATATATATATACACACACACACGTATATGTAGATACTATATGTTATATATATATATATATATATATATATATATATATATATATATATATATATATATATATACAGTACAATTTAAAACAAACACATTTGCAATATAAAACTCTTGTCAAAGTTTGGCTTCCATGTCATCCTCCAGATGGCAGCACTGGGTGGTGGCGGTGGTGAAGCGTACCTGATGAACGCCACCGGCGGCGATGTCTGCTCCAAGGCAACCACTTGCAACCTTTGCGGACACTCTTTTAAGTGGCCTTACCTCCTGGTGCGCCATCTGAGGACGCACACGGGCGAGAAACCTTTCCCGTGTCCCTATTGTCCCTTCCGCGCCTCCAGGAGGGAGTATGTCAACAAGCACATATTCACCGAGCATCCCAACGCGAATGATCCCGCCATTGGTAGCAACTAAATAAGGCTACGTGATTTAGGTGCGAGGTCAGTTCATATTCAACGTCTGTCTTTCTTTTCACATTAAACGCTGAAAAACAAAAGCTTAACATTCTTGCACCTAATGAGTGGATGTTTAATTTTTTAAAATAAAAAACTGAAAATTATATATTGCTTTGTACTGTCATGTGATGCGTGTTGTTTAAGTGTTCATGAACTCATGCAACTTATATGTCGGTGTAAAGTTCTTTATTGCTTGATGTTGTTATGTCCATTTTCTCCCCTACTTGAGATTTTTAATGCATATAAAGAATATCCACCTTGCAAGATTTGCTTCAGAACACTATTTTGTTCATGAAAATATGCGTCCATTGACTGACAGCCAGTGACAGGTAGAGGGATGTCGGCGAAATGGTTAAAAAATGAGGTGTAAAGAATAAGTAGGTATTCATGGATGTCCGCAGCACAAGAAAAAAACAAAAAAAAAAACAAGAGGGGGGGGGGGCAATGATATGGAGATCGTTGTGGGGGCTATTCCCCTCCCCTTTAAAAAAAAAATTGTTTCTGAAGTGCTTAGATGCAAAATGGTAGCACTTATTTTTATTGTTATTGACAAGTTTGGAAGAAAGCCTTGACGACTCTTATTCCCGTTTCAACAACAGTAGTAAACTATTCTCTGTTTTTTTCCATCTGTCCATCCACCTGTGATGTGTGCGCATGGTAACACTGCATCCCGGGCTTTAAATAGTTACGCTATGTGTAAGTTTTAGGTAAATAAAAGGATATCTGGGTATACATTTGCAACTGAAAAGTGTTTTAATAATTTACTGTATGCGAATTACACCGTTAATATTCGAAATAGGATATTATTTAAAAGCTGGGACGCAGTGTTACCATGCGCAAACACCACAGGCAGATGGACAGATGAAAAAAAAATGAGTATAGTAATATAATAGGAACCTGAATAATAGAAAACTGAATAAACAGGTGAGAAATGTTCATGGCATTTATTCATTTTGCATTTTCCATGCAATTTTTATATTTTCCAGAAATTAAAAATCCCGGGGGCCATATCCCCCTTGCGGACACCTATAATATATATATATATATATATATGTTATATATAATATATATATATATATATATATATATATATATATATACATATACATACATACTCTGTTTTATAGACTTTAATTTAAAATGACAGGGAGTAAAGATTAGAATATTCCAGATTCCAGCCCAGTTGAAAAAAAATAACCCTATGTAGTTATAATTCGGAGCCAGAATTTGGGGAGGATTTCATAGGAGATTGATCTTTTCCTTTCGCTTGTTTAATACTGTCATTATTCTGTTTTGTTTTTATGCAGCATCTGTTTATGTATATTGCCATCACTCATACACAAATTTTTTGCTGGTATGTATGGTTCCATACGACAATAAACGTGTTTTGTAGACCGTCTATGGTAATCAACACTGAGGATTGTGCATTTTTTTTTTTTTTTTTTTTTGCTCCAGAAAATTTTGCTTTTCCTGGTGGACTCTATTCATGATGAAGTTCTTTACAATGTATTGTGATGACCAATTTTGTAAAGATAAATAGGAGGTCGGGTCCATTAGATAAAATCAGATAGAGATTGAAACAGTTCAGAAAGAGAAGAGGTTTGTTGAATGTATAGCCGTCAGTTATTTATGACGAAAGAGGACAAGTGGCTGAAAGACACATGAAGGACTTTTTGAAATTTCTAATTCATTGTTCTGACATCTTTTGACAGTAGCAGAGAACAGGAACATTTTATAGGAAATGCTTCATAGATAACGACGAGAAGCTTTGAAAATACATTTGGAAGAAAGAAAACTGTAAACTAAGGGAAGATGTCGAGGGTATTTCAGTCGTTACCGAACGGAAGGTGACGTGGCAACAGTAATTTCTCCTCAGAAGAGATGCTGATGCTGTGGAAGTTATTTGCACCAGGTTTCAACCTTGACCCTACCCCCTTGGCGCTGAATAGCCTCCCTGGCCCCAGTGTAAGTCCCTGCGGCCCAAATTTCATAAATTCTTTCAATCTTGGTCCAGCAAACGAAGGATGAACGTGGTATTGGCTAATATAACGGTTTTTTTTTTCTTTCTCTCTAGAGCCAACCATGAATGGGGTAAATAGTGAATTTAGCGGGTGATGCAACTACTAGATTAGTTTGATTCAAGTTTATAAGAAGGTTGACCTGAGCGATTAAAGTCATTGTTAAGGCAAATTAAAATTGTCTTCACAGTGTTGACTGTTCAAGTGGTATGCAATATGGCGCTTCGTTTTATTTTTTGCATATGAAAGTTTTCATTGAGAGGAAATTATCTCAAGTCAAGCAATAACGTATCCTCGAAAATGCTCAAGACGCATCGAATGATTTAAGAATTCAGTAATGCTGAAGGAATTCTTTTTAACCATATTCCAGAATATGTACAAGAGGGATTAGGGTAACTTCATCATTCTCTCTCTCTCTCTCGGACAAACTACCAAGATTGTACCACTACCAGTCAGTTCAAGAATAGACTGTTAAAAAGCACTTGACATTTTTGTATGATTTAGTAAGTTTTCGAGACAATCCTTTAAGTAACTGACTACATTTAACATTGTAATTTGGTGTGTCATCCAGGTAGGTCCACGCGTGCAGTATAAAATAGTAAAACAAGTAAAGTATTAAGTAACAATTTGTTACCGTTTTCTGTTTATTTATTTATTTTTTTTTCAACCCATCACACGGAACATTTACCATCACGATTTGAAACTCAAGGTACTTCTCCAAAGGTGCCATTTTTAGTTTTTTAAAGATGGCGGCTTTACCGACCACTCGTAACAGTAGCTTAAGTAAAGGAAGATTCGCAACTTGTTTACCATGTAGTAAGCGTTCCGACCTGTGACGTCACTTTCCTGACCCTTTGGTTGTTCCTTTCCCCCACAGACTCGCAGCACGCCGCTGACGGCTGGGTCCTGCTCCACCCCCAGTGGATCTCCATCATCGTGGCTGACATCCAGTAAGGCCAACGTCAGCGGAGGAAACGGCGGCCTGCTGTCCGGGAGGGAAGGAGAACACGCGTGTCACATCTGCAACAAGAAATTCAACTTCCCGTCCCTCCTGACGAGGCACATGCGCGTCCATACGGGGGAAAGGCCTTTCCACTGTCCCTACTGCAACCACAGTGCCAACCAGAAGTCCAACCTCATCATTCACATCCGGAGTAGCCACAGCATGGTCATGAATTCTAATTATAACCCTCAATAACCGATAGGGAGAGGTCTATAAGCAATGCCTGTTATTTAAAAAATCTTCTTTCACCCGATTCAGGTTCGAACGTTTGCTTTGTCAGACCAGGATGAATAGAGTACTCCATTAAACCTGGACTTATTCTTGATCACTACTGTATTGGGTTTTATGTGAGTTGCACGTGGATTGCAATGTTTATGATGTATGAGTGAATAAGTTCGTCCCAAGTGGGAATCAACACTACGATGGTCGGGAGTGAGATAAGCCGCAGGTGGGAAGGAACAGTTCTCCATTCATTACCCCTGGGATTTCGAGGCCTTCATTGGAGAGCGTCTCCATGATCGTGGAGAGAGAGAGAGCAGTATTTGGTATGGACTCCTAAAGTGGATATTTTCACGAAGTACTACTGAATCTTTGTAGGATTGAGAAATTAGGAACTTTGAAGAATAAAATGAAGTGCTTATTCGGCATAATATTGAGGGGTTTAAATTTCTCTGGTGAGGAGGGATATGGGTGAGGTGGGACTGGGCAAAGAAGATGCAGGGAATAGAAATAGACAGAGAAAGTTGACTCGAGCGACCGACCCTGCTATACAGTGGGACTAATAAAGTCGAAAGATTATTTTCTCTGGATCTTTTGCAAATGGGAAATTAATTACAACTGATTAATTGGCCTATAAGAATATAATATATATATATATATATATATATATATATATATATACGTATATATATATACATACACGTATGTCGAAAGGCCTAGCAACCACTCCATTGTTTCACTTTTTCCCAAATGGCATTTGCCTTTATATATATATATATATATATATATATATATATATATATATATATATATATATATATATCATGAAGGAAGTAGTAGGGAAAGGCATCATCATCCTTTAACAGTTTATTTCAATGCCGACGTTTCGCGACGAATTCCAAGTCGCATTTTCAAGGATAAAATATATAAAATTTGCGAACATTGATAAATGTAAGGGCAACAGCTCTCAATAAAGTAAAAAGTTAAAATTAAACAGTACCTTCAAAGGCAAACAAATGATAAGAAAAGGACTTCACTAAAATCTGAAAACACCTACCTATACGAAAGAAGGAGCAAGACTAACAAAAATAAATAAAAACAGAGTGAGGCAAAGCAGTTGCCCAAAATATGCTATAAACAACTTTATAGAGGACGTTTGGGTGTTTAACGACGGTACTGTCTTTTTGCTAATTATAGATTCTAAGATAGTAGGTGTTATAAGATTTTAGTGAAGTCCTTTTCTTATAATTTGCCTTTGAAGGAACTGTTCAATTTTAACTTTTTACTTTATTGAGAGCTGTTGCCGTTACATTTTTAATATAAATTAAATTAATTTGAGTATCAATGTTCGCAAATGTTATATATTTTTAGCCTTGAAAATGCGACTTAGAATTCTTCGCGAAACGTCGGCATTGAAATAAACTTAAAAGATATGGATGCCTTTCCTTAGTACTTCCTTCGTGATTTATCTTCTTTGAGCTCCACCCTTATGTGTATGTATGTATATATATTATATATATTATATATATATATATATATATATATATTATATCTATATATATATATATATATTAATAAAACCCAAGCATCATGGGATGTTTATATTTCTGTGAGGTTCTAGTGATTGACATGTTAATGACTGCACTGAGACTTTTTATTTATTTATTAATTTTGTTTATGAAACTTTGTAGCTTCTAGTAAAGTAATTTCGTGTTGTGACAACATAGTAATTACCAAAATATGTATTTTTTTCCCTTTTTATGTTCATATCGTGAAGAAGAGGATGTATTGGTTGTGAATCAGTATGTAGTGGAAAAACAGCATTTAAGATTTGCTCTATTTATTGAAACTTGTTCAGGGGAAATATACACATAATTTTTATATGGATAGTTTTTATATTTTATATATATATTTTTTTCGCTGTGGCAAGACGGAAGCCCTCTCTGTTAGTGTGTTCATTTATGGTGATAGACGATGTCTGTCACTTTCTTTATATGTAGCTATGATTCTGATTGTCGAGAGTCTTTTGACAAGATTATATACTGAGTGTGTGGGATGGTGTGTGTGTGTGTGTTTTGCTGGTTCACACGTTCTAATTTTTCAGTTTTTGTTTTGCACCCTAACCAAGATGGAACACTCACGGGATTGGTATTAGTGGAGCCCCATTTGTTCCCATTCTTTTATGATACACATTGGTCGAGTGTAGCTTCGCCATGAATATGTTTATTTGTCCGTTTTTCATACGTGCAATAATTCTATTTTTTTTCATTCTCCTGACATTGGTTGTAGCTACTGCCTTGCCTCGAAGATAAGGGTGCTGTAAGTAGTGTTTAACTTTCCTTGAGTAGGTTAAGAAAATGTATTTTTGAAAAGATATCTCGGAGGTTCTTTGTATCGTTATCTCGCCGTGCGTTGCCCAACACAGCCAATTTTAACAACTACACAACTGCGGTTTTCCACAACAATAGATAAGGTATCAGCTGCTCGAGGAGGCTTTTGCGGGAAGATGCGAAAAGACTCCAAGCTGTAGACTTCCTTCGAGGGATTCATTTTAACCCCGCGAGTCCATCATGGGCATCCTACGTGTATTGTCAAAATATGTAACAGGGATTTTCAGGTGTAAATACGTCATTGTCACTCAAACAGTGTATTAGTTTAGTCAATAAAGGTTGGCTTATTTCCACCTGTTTCGTAAGATGGAAAATCCACTGTAAGATAGACACTGATCATTGCTGGTTTGCAACGTCATTTTTTACTTAGAATAAAACAATATTAACTGAACTATCTATTCACTGATACCTTTACTTTGTGTTATCGTGTTTTATTTAGATGTGAAGGTCAAGGAAGGCCTATTCCATGCAACGTCTTATTTACTCACTTTCATTCAAAGTATGTTACTGATCTGCATTCCAGAGGTCATGACAGTGTTTTTCGTAAACAACTTTTGAACCGACTTACGGATTTCCATGCCACTCAAGCACTTGGTGTTTCAAACTTCGTCCTAATTTCCGGAAGTAGTACTGTGCGTTGCCACATGTGTTTCATTAACTTTTTTAATTGAGAAAATGGGGTTAAAGCTGCGCTTCCCACCGCCATCTTGAATCCATGGACACTCAGGCGGTGATCTTCCACTGTACCTTTTCCAATGGTTGTTTACCCTATGGTTGAATTGTCATTTTTTTAACCAATCCCGGGCCATGCAAAATTTTCTAAAGCAAATTAAAATATTGTATGATGATATATAAATTATTTTAAAGATAATTAGGTAAGGGGGAATGGCTCTGCGTCACAGATATACGTCATAAAGCACCACTTGGTCGAAACGGTCTGAGGAGAGGCAAGAAGTTGGCCTTTTTCCTAAGAATAAACGGCTTAGTTAATTCAGTGTAAAACCATAAATTAGGACGATCTTAGAAACACACGGTTTAAAAGTTGTTTACGAAATAAACACTGTTTCATGGCCTCTGGAAGAAGTCCGTTGAAATGACTTGAATCACAGCAAAACCTCCCAGTATTGAAAATGTACCATTTCTTCTTCTTAGTCAAAAGGTAAGGAATTTACCGCATCTTTCTTTCTTCAAATCTTCAGCTGAAAACCTTTGTGGACAGAGTCAACAGACTGTAATCCCTCCAGGGCTCTGAAAGGAAATCAGCCTGCAGAGGGAGACGAGTTATAGGAAAAGGTGATAAATAAATAGATAAATGTAGTGGAAAAGAAAATATAGCCGAAACATGAAATTCAGGACACGCCATTAGGAAGCAGGAATGAATTCACTCCGCTTCAATATTTGCGACTCAGAATATTCCACAACTGCACTTAGCACAAAATATTCTACTTTTGAGTTGTAGCTAAGATACAACTGCTAGCAAACTGTGTAGGCTTAAACCTGATGCTAGAAAATGGCACAGCTTTTGCAGCAGCTCCCTGCCAAGTGTTGCGAGCAAAGCCTGCTACGCCTGAATCTGAATCGTAACAAATTCAGTAGGTTCTTCCGCTGGAGGCTGATAATTATATCCTGATGAGACCTATTGTTTATTTTGATTCAACTTGTAACCAACTCCACCCTTCTCTCTCTCTCTCTCTTGTCTTGTGGTCGTTTTATGGTGACAAGTTCATTTTTAACTTACCTTAGATGATATACGGATGTGGTTTTAGCCGGTTGTAGAAGTAATTTAATGTTATACTGTTCAAAGGTGACATAACATAAAGGCATGGATAGATATCACTAAGAATTTGACTGTATAGTTAATCTTGGTAAAACCTCATAATCACATACACATTCAAAACAACGGTATGATTCTCTCTCTCTCTCATCTTACTGCTTGACAGGACACCAAAAAGAATTTTTATGCTTAGAATAAAAAACAAGAGTTCCTTCCGATATCATTTCCCAAACAAAGAACTGGCGCATCTCTTCTACTTTCAAAACAATAGTCTGACGCATCTCTTCTTTTTTCAAAACAAAAGACTAACGCACAATCTTCCAAAGAAAAAGGAAAATCGTACGTGTATCTTTCGATTGTGAACCAGAAATCTAACGCATTATCTCCGTCCCTCCTTTGCAGAGCCAAGAACCTCCCAGGACCCCGAGCGAGATGCAGTATCCTTGCAACGTCTGCGGCAAACTCTTCCCGTTCCCTTCCCACCTGACGCGTCACATGAGGATCCACACGGGGGAGAGGCCCTATGCCTGCACCCACTGTCCCCATCGCTTCGTTCAGAAGACCCACCTCAAAAGTCACATGAGATCTTACCATCTGAACAGCTCGTCTGATCCGAAGCCAGCGTCCTGGCCCGATCCTTTGTCGGAGGATC
>NC_087211.1:74705189-74708982 GCF_015104395.2 Macrobrachium nipponense | reverse complement strand
AGCAACGCTCAGTCTAGCTAGCATGTACTATGAGATTCAGGGCCTCTGTAACACGGTTTTTTCGCAATAACTTTTTATCTATGCATTTCATAAATATAACGCTTATTCAGAATACACATTAGATCAACACATAAATTTTGAGTGTATTCTGCACTACGTAGGTTGAATAAATCTGGTACTTACAATGTAAAAGTGGACCTTTTTTGAAGGACGGGCCAACTTACTCAGAGAAAGGGTTTCGAACGCACTCGTTACGTAACTTATGACAGCATTTCTTCCCTCTTTCTCGATGGATGATATGTTAATAAATACAAAAACACTTCGATTATTACTCTAACTCCCAAAATAAGTTTCCAAAGAAATTACAGTCTACTTTATAGGTCACAATCAGATTGACAAGATGTAGGGAATAGTTGGTAATTATCAAAAACATAGTAGACAAGCTTGATTTGATAACTGCTATATCCAATGTCAAGCAATTTTTATTTATTGGCTATCTACCTATTTACGGTACCGTATATTGGCTTTAAACCTTCACCAATAATTATCGTCAGAATGGTGACTTCATGAGGCTCCACCCACTTTCGCCTCGTTATAATTCAAGATAACACTGAAGGCTACCATGGGCATTGTTGGATTAGAAAATTTAACTTCTGGTTATAAAAACTAATTTCTCGAGTAGTTGTAAGAAGTGCTAAATGATCCTCAAGGATCCCAGCAGTTGGCCTAAACGTTTAATTCATGTATATTACTGCTATACTGTTGCGGCACTACTGCTACAGTAGTATTACTACGCTAGCACTGATACCCCACGCACATCTATGTATCGTTCCGCCATTCATAAAGTCTTTGGGTTTCAGAGCCGATGGAATTTCTGTCTGGTGGATGGGCGGGGCAACATTTAGTCAAAAGGTTTGTTTACCTTGCTTACGTAATGAATGTTTTTCGACTCTTGGCTCGTAATCATTGGCTATGGCGTCGCCTAGAGCATTTTTACTCTATAAAAATTAAAACTATCGGGTTTAGGTTATTGATAATGCTGACAAAATTTGTGTGTGGTTGTAAAATAAACGTATGTCAACTTTCAGCTACATCCGATGCTTTGACAAGGAGCAAAGTCCAAAAAACCGTGTTACAGAGACCCTGAATCTCATAGTAGATGGGCGCAAGGTCCTTTAAATATACCTTGGATGGGCGATGACCACTAAAGTACACGTTCACTGTATCGTAGTCCAGCGATCCCTGAAGTCAAACAACATCGAGTCTAGCCTGAACTTGGACTGGTGACCATCAAAGAATGAATGGCACCGTTAAGAGGAGAATTGAGCAGTAAGAAGCTTGCAACAGACCTTAGGGGTTTTGTGGGAACTTGAAATGACAACGAAGAGTTTAAGTGGCAAGAGGGATGTAGAATTTATGAGTGAGTAACTTTATATAAATACTCTTCCTCGCTGAGTCGACTTCCAACACGATGCATTTTACCTCGAAACATCATGGAGACGGCGAAATTCTGATCCTTCCTCTGAACTCCCTAAACCATTTAATTAAATCATCATGTTCATTGTGGTGACCATAATTAATACACTCAGCTAGACTGTCTCGGTTTCTTCACTGTGATGAACATGAATAAGTTTGCTCCTTACCCATCTCATGCCTGATTCATTCATCTCTTGAATGTATTTCATGCTATCATCATGAATTTGTTGTTGCGTACAATAGAGTTAGGACTAAAAGATGCATTAGAAGTCTGGTGGAAACAGAAATGGACAACAATGAGGCCTGCCTGTTATTGGTGTAAGAAACAAAGAAAAAAACTGTTTTGTTCTTAATCTAGATTAACGTTTTGTTTAAATCTATTTTCGTTTGGTTAAGATACAAACTGGGGCTTATAAATTGTTTTTAACTTGTTCAGTAAACGTTCAAAACTGTAAAGATGTTATTTCGTTCATCCTTTTGTTTGTCTCTTGATTCTCATTATACATTTTATCCTTTGATGCAAGCCTTCTCTCTCTCTCTCTCTCTCTCTCTCTCTCTTTGTCTCTCTCTCTCTCTCTCTCTCTCAACCCGGGTCAATTGAAACGAACATAGACAAATCACACTTGAACGAAACGTACCATTGCAAGAAACTTTTCATTTCATGCGTTTCGCTGATTGGTTTTTAGCATCGTATTAAATATCAGAACAGAGAATGTACAATTTATGCCGAAGGACAAGCTCTGGGACCTATGAGATTATTTAGCGCAGAAAAGGAAATTGATAGAAAAAGGTTCGTAAGGTGTAACATGAGGAAAACCTCGCATTTGCATTAGGAAACAACTGTTAGAAGAGTGTGGGAAGTAAGATGGAAGAAAGAAGATAAACGGAGCTACAGTAAAAGGAATGAAAGTGGTTTCACCAAAGGGCCGAAGGGATGCTGCAAAGAACCTTAAGTAAATGCCTACAGTGCACCGCACGTGAGGTGCAATGACGGCACTATCCCCTACGGGGTTTATACGAGGCGATCAGGCCCTGGGCTTCTGTCAGCATTGAGTCTACGTAGCAGTTCTCGTACCTAGGAATAAATGGCCAAGAGACCTTGTAATTTTGTAAATAGTATTGTCTTTTCAGAGTGTTACTATATTTGTCGTCTACGCGTCACCTACTCCGAGGTTACCTATAGTACTAAAACACCGTGTGGTAAATGTAAAGTAGACGGCCGCACAAAGATATCGTTTATTAATATAACTTGTCGACCACATAATATAGAAATGAGCGTATATAATACTTTAATCCCCAGGGGGCTAATACTAAACACGACGTCCCAAGGAACTTCCGCCATGTTTAGTACCAGCACCTTGGAGTACGTGACGCTTAGCTAAAGTAGCACCCTTTTCACTTACCTTGGAAGTTAGCAAAGAGGTAAAATTAAGGTGATTTATTTTTTCGCAATAATTTGTTTACTGTATTCATTTTACATAAGCATATGCATATATACATAGATATACAGACATCTATACAAAGCAATGTTTGATCTTGATTTGACCTTGCTACCAACCTAGGCCAGAGTAACACTATTCTTTTCAGGTTTTTCTCAAGGTATCCATTTGTTTGCTTCATATTATGTTTATGAAATACCATTTTATTCTGAATAGGTAACAAAAAAATAGCAATCCTATATATTTATGTGTGTGTAATATATATACATTAACATGTATGTATAACTAGCTCTATACATACATACATTTATATCATCCACATATCCAAGGGCACTAGTACGCAGGTGAAGGGCGCAGTACATACATTTATTGTCAACGCGTTTCTTGATCCGTGGTCACATCATCAGGACATCTATGGTTACGATTTACAAAAAGGGACAATCAGCGTACACAATTAAAAAATAAACGCGTAAACAATGTCATTAATTGAACAGTACCAGAGAAAATCCAAAAAAGGGGTTGTTGTTGTTGCCTTCTACAACTTTCTCCAACTGCCGTCAGTTGGAGAAAGTTTTAAAAGAAAGGAAGAACAACCCTGGTTTGGATTTTCTCGTGTACTGTACAATTTAATGACATTGTTTACGCGTTTATTTTTTAATTGTGTACGCTGATTGTCCCTCTTTATTACATTATAACCATAGATGTCCTGATGATGTGACCATGGTTCAAGAAACGCGTTGACAATAAATGTATGTACTGGATTTGTATGTGTTCCTGCGCCCTTCACCTGGCTACTAGATTCAGACTAAAGAATGTAAATAAACCTGACGTCTATACCAGGATTCGAACGTGCATCTGGAACATCGGAATGACGTCAG